>NC_083505.1:11417500-11717500 GCF_032362555.1 Amyelois transitella
CACAGAGGCCGTCTTAATTATTAGAAGAGGTGTGAACATTTGAAAAGTTACTTATTTCTTAAAGAGTTATTTAATCTAATTTAATTATTTCAAATTTTGAAAAATAAATAAGTTTTTCTTTTTAATCTTATTAACCAAAAATTCACAAAGTATCAATTGAATGAAATGGCGCATACTACGTTGTTGTGTAATGTTGAATATGTACTAGATAATTCAGATCGAGACTGTGCGCAGACGCATCGCAGCGCGTTGCGTTCCATCTCCGTCATCGTGATACTGGTGTAAATTACTTATTGTTTGTTTGTAATATCTTTATTGCATAGAAATTTACACAGTAACAAGAAAATAGTACAAAGTTATAAAATAGACAAATCACTAGCAATGGCGGACTTATCCCATAAAGGGATCTCTTCCAGTCAACCGGCAAAACAATAAAGGAACTAGATAATTCAGTAAAAAGCGGCAAGTCACTGTGTTTTTAGCAACAATATAATAATATACTAACAGAAATACATATAATAGACATATACCTATCCAATAAATATATATTTATAAACTTATTAATAAATAAACATACATAAACTAAAATAAATTGCTTATTTTTCTCAATGTGCTACGAACTTTGGTAGGATTTACATACAGATAATCACGTACGTATCCCTTACGGTTTATATAGGATGACAATCAACTGAAAGGCCACGTAGGTAGGCTTTAAGTAGACTCAAATCTCCGCTTTCATAAAGAGTTAGGCGATGCGTTAAATTTTCTATCAAAGAGTGTTTACGTTATCATTGACCTAAGTAATATTATAATATCTTAAAAATAAAGTACAAAACAGATGGTGTGGGCAGAAACCTTTTCACGCAAGTCACTCACCCTTCCTCGGCCTTTTTATAGGTCTTTCAATTTTATATACTAGCTAATGGGTAGCTAGGATAATGCTTCTAGTCTTGTGGAACATTAAAAAGAGTTAATTGTCGACCATCCTACTCGTATAGAAGAACGTTTACCGCCTATTAGAAAAAGTTCTAGATCCGTTAGTGTAGGAACTGCTACTTCGGCCGTGGAAAATTCCCGGGTTCGATCCCCGGCTGGGTTTTGATGAAAAACTTTTTTTAATTGGTGTTAGTCTATACATATTTTTTCACATGACTTTGATTTCATGAGCTAAAAAGATGCTATGCAGGATGAATTTTAGGCAATTCTCATTATATTCAGATATTGGAAAATGGTTGAGCCAAACAGCTGTACGTGGTCTATCAGTCTTTTCGAGACTGTTGGCTCTGTTTACCCCGCATTGGATATAGGCGTGGTTACATACATGTATGAAAAATGGTCATTTAATTAGTATAAATCAGATCATCATAAAATTAATATCCAATAAATCGCACAAAATCAGACCAAATGGAATGACAAACATTGTGGATGATCATTCATTCATTCGGCAAATATAAAAATAAACAACCGTTCTTTACA
Source organism: Amyelois transitella (assembly GCF_032362555.1). NCBI lineage: Eukaryota > Metazoa > Arthropoda > Insecta > Lepidoptera > Pyralidae > Amyelois > Amyelois transitella. The sequence goes on from NC_083505.1 coordinate 11,418,977, forward strand.
CAGATAGCTTCATAAAATTAATAACATGGAGAGCCAACATTCTGTAGCAATGTTTGGTCAAATATTTAATCAAACGTTGGTTCCTTAGACCGCGACTTTAAGGTACGCTTCGATTATACACTTTATTTTACGGTTATACTAAAAAGTAATACAAGGAGAGTGTGGAGGGAAAGGTCGGAGTGGGAAGGCCTAGACGAACGTATCTTGATCAATTAAGGACGTCCTGGCAAAAGGGTCAGGTCAAGAGTACTCGAAACCGCCGAGCTTGCACGAAGAGAGTTATGAATGTGGATCAAGAGAAAGAAGTATGCAGAGATCGTGGCAAGTGGAAAGATGTAGTCTCTGCCTACCCCTCCGGGAAAAATGCGTGATTTTATGTATGTATATACATATACTTACAAGGAATGAGTTTATCTACTAAATGTAATTAAATATATCAAATTTCTGATAGCTGGATATGCCATTTACCGTATCCAGATATCAGAAATTTGTATGTAAAAAAATTTCGGACAACACGCAAGTAGGCCTTGTATTGCCGATAATATATTGCTAATGTGTCCTCAAAATCTGAAATCGTAATTGTGAAATAATACCAAAATAAACTGTTGTCGTATTTTCAATGCACACTTCACAATGCTGAGCGCAGAACTTCTGTCTCTTTGAAAATGAAGCTATGCCTGCCCCGTGATGACGTGTGTTATATATATTAATGCAAGTAAGATCTTTAAAAGGCACACCCTATTCTTTCTCCAAAGAGATTAATTACGCAGGAGAAAAATCACTTTCTCAATGATTGCTCAGTCACACAGACATTACGACCAATTAATTTAAAGATTTAAAAAAAAGATAAAATATGTCGAGTATATTTTTGAAAGAACATGATTGGCCAAATGTTTGTAGACAATGTTTGTAAATTATTATTCATCGCGACGGAAATACGGGGAGCATTATTAGCTCGGTTTATCTGTTACTTAGTTAATCTTAGCCTCTTTCCGTTTCCTCTCTGTAAATTCGAGGAAAAATCTGCCTTTTCTCCGGGTAATTCTTTAATAATTTCGGTGTAATTGGAAGAAACATTATGTTGCTTACTTTGTACATAATATTTTGTGGTTTTCCATCTTTTTAATTTGAATGTTATGAATTTTTGTATATAATATTTACTAGTGCAGTGTGGTTCCCGGTACCAATAAAAAAGGATCACTCCTTCTTTTACCTTTCATTGATGTCGTGAACGGCGACTAAGGGATAGGCTTATGAACTTGGAATTCTTCCTTTAGGCGATGATCTAGCAAACTGTCAGTATTTGAAGCTCAATTCCATCATCAAGCCGAAAAGCTGAACATGGTCTTTCAGTCTTTTCAAGTCTTTACAAAAACTGAAAAGAAACATTGATCACACTGTATTTTTCAATAATTCAGGACCAATATAATCGTCTGAGCATGATGATAGACGTCTTGACTACCTCACATGTTCGTCCAACGTTTGGCCAAACCTCTCCATATGAGTTTTTATTAGTATGCGACAAAACCAAAGTGTGCTATAAAGATATTTAATGGTAATCAATTCCGCCGACGCTTAGGTTTTACTATGCTATTAAAATACTCTTTACGTCTTTACATATTGCTATACTTAGTATGCGAGAACCTTATAACAATAGACATAGTTGCTTTATTAGCCATCCATATATATGTTATGTATATCTATCCTTACATAAAAAAATTATGTCTAGAATCTATATGGTTAATCTCTTTATAAGCAGCAGAAGCCAAAAATGTGTTTTTTTTAAATTATGTATCTGTGTATGTCGGTATATTTATACTCGCATCATGCGAAAACATTTGTTCTGTCTCAAGGGTGCGTTTGGGTTCAACCAACTTAAAAATTTATATAAAAAAATTAAGATAAAAAAAATTATATCTCACCACCACTCCAAGGGATGTACGCTTTTTATACAGGTAAGCATTTACGTATATTTAATTTTACAACAGACGAAGTGACTGCCAAAAGCTAGTCTACTATAATTTTAGGAACATGATCTTTGCTGCTTGTCTTAAGGAAGTCATAATCTATCTAGGATCATGGTTGCACACTAGGTGAAAGTGCTTTTCCCTTGTCGGCTCTTACAGCATTCCCTATGAGTACTACGGAGTGGTCGTACTCAAAAGAGGTGGTGGGTATACAAATACAAGTATACATATATATAAATAAATAAATATATATGCCAATATATATATAGCGTAAATATTCAATATTTACTCATATTTTCTGAAGTGATAGACAGATATTATATCTGTCACTTGCCAACTTGCCACAATTCTTGCTTACTTTCAAACAACGGTTTTGGGTATATTAACCTCACCTTTTTCCTAGAACTCAGTATTTATGTGAATCAAAAGGAAAATATAAAAATGATCTTATAACAACATTCCTTTCAAAGAAAATTGAGATTCTTCTAAAAGAAACTTCTAAGTAAACAAACAAGACTTTTTAAGCTTATGATTTGCAAAAAGAAAGTTGAGAATACTTTAATTTTTTTAAGACTTTTATTTATATTTCTATTAATATTTTACTAACTAATTGTTGTTAAAACTACTCCTTAGAAACATTGTCAACGGAATCATTTTTCACTCCAACCATTAACAAAGCCTTTTCTTTGTGAATGTGTATTCTTAAAAACTAAATAATAAACTATCATTTAAATTGAAACTCTAACAATCTGACCTGACATAATTCAGCAGAATAATGCTACAGCAATAACTTCGTTAAAGTACTGAGCGGGTGAGATAACGGTGCTCAAATTAGGAATCTCTAAAACAATGTCTTTTCAGAAGTACGAGAACCTACATTGTTAAACCCGGGTTAGTTGTTGAAGTTGGTCTGTTAGTTTAAGATTACACACGAGGGGGCTCCACTTAATAGGTTTTAATGAAATTTACATACATACATACATATAATCACGTCTATATCCCTTGCGGGGTAGACAGAGCCTTTCTTTCTGACTTAAAAAGACTGATAGGCCACGTTGGCGGAAATGGAATGATAAATGGAATTGAGATTCAAATAGTGACAGGTTGCTAGCCCGTCGCCTCAAAGAAGAATCCCAAGTTTATAATCTCTTAGTCGCCTTTTACGATAACAATCATCCATACACGTAGACGTAGACGTGATTATATGTATGTATATTTGTGAAACACCTAAATAAGTACGCCTGGGTAGACGACGGATGATATAATTAACTCGAAGTTAACTAGGCTATATACAAGCTTGTAAGCACTATATGTATTTCTGGTGTCATAGATGTGTGACATGATCCAGTATGGGTTAGATTCCCCTGGAAATGTTGCGGACGTTAGATGTGATGTGAGTTATTTCGTATTAAAACCTGACTCATCCAATCCAGGGTCGTAAACTAAAGCGGACCTCGAGTTCCTCTCTAAAGGACAGCTGCAGAAGGGTGCAACGCCAGGTTGCTTATAACAATTATTAATATTTATCATTTGTCTTTTTTTAACAAAATGTTTGCGTTAAACTTTAGTTCGTTTGCAATTTTCAGTAACTGATAAGCGTTTGATTGGGTTAATCTTTAGTTCGTTCGTAATCGTTTACGCAATTTTCAGTTTTTAACTTTTTGGAAATGATTTCATTCAACTATTGCAATTTGCAGTAACTGATAAGCGTTCCATTTTATCAGACCAATCATCACTTTTCAATATAAAAATCGGATCTGTGGACGATTTGTAAAATAAATCCGATCTAGTGGTCTCATTATAAAATAAAGACAGTACAGAAATTAGACAGGACTCACACATCTACTTCGTCGTTACCTTTTCCCACTTTCTACGCGGGGTCGGCACAGTATGTTAGTTTTTCAATTACTTCTGTCAGTTGCCATCTTACTGGTTAATCCCTTTCTTCTCATACTATCCTTTTCGCCGTCCATCCATTTCGTTTTCGGTCTTCCCCTATTTCTTAAACCTTTCACTTCCATATTTAAGGCTCTTTTAGTATCATGACCTTCCTCTCTTCTCATAATGTGTCCGTACCACTCGGAATATGGGGATAAAATATATATAAAAGTGTCAAAAACACCTCTCATTCAAATGCTTAAAATGTAAGAAAATTACTAATGATGATATCAAAATTAACATAATTTTGCAGTCTTTATATTAGTAAGTAAGACTTACTTATATTTTAATAAATAAATAAAAAATTCGCTACTCATTCGCACATCTTTTTTCAAGAATAGTCCATTTAACTCCTTATTTACTTAAAAATAATATAATTTTATATGGATTTTACCAACGATTGCCTTCTGTAACGTTCTTTATTTTACACTCTCACCGAAACTGTGATAGGATCGATGACGTGTGGGTGAAGGCTTAAATCGAGAGCTTTCAAGTGCATTCAATTTTAATTCCAACCATATCCGAAGCGTTTTATAGTAAGCTATTTAAAAATCTAACCTAATGCAGCTTGTATTATATAGTAACTTGAATATATGTAAGTACAGGTTTCCTCAAAGAATTGCCTTCACCACAAAAGCATTATCATCACAAATGACGTTTGAAAGCTGGTGATTTGTTGTCATTTCTTGTTGTCTAAATAGAGTAATTCCAGTTACGTCCTCACCACTCTAGAGAGACCTGGATGCGCCTTTTATCCTAGATTGAGTGAATCAGGTTTTTACATGAAGCGAATCCTGTCTGTTCTTCGCAACCATTGCAGGGGAACCTAACTCATATTGTATAAGTATAATGGTTAAAACTGCAATAGATCAATGTGAGTTTACTTTTACGACGTGAAAGTGATGGAGTGCTCCTTATCTAAAGTACCGGGAACCACACGGTACATTATGCATAAGCGTTAAATTTCAGTTTCCCTATGAATATCAGCTACAAAATTTACTTTAGCTTGCTAAATATACTATAATCCTACTAGTATTATAAATGCGAAAGTTTGTATGTCAGGATGAGTGTATGGATGTTTGTTACTCTTTCACGAAAAAATTACACTGATTGAGTTAGCCTCGAAGTAAGTTCGAGACTTGTGTTACGAGATTTTAACTCAACGATACTATATTTTATAATAAATACTTATATAGATAAACATCCAAGACCCAGGCCAATCAGAAAAAGTTCTTTTCTCATCATGCCCTGGCCGGGATTCGAACCCTGAACCTCCGGTGTCACAGACAAGCGTACTACCGCTGCGCCACAGAGGCCGTCAAAATATATGTATGTATATTTGTATTTCAAAAGGTGAAAAACCCAACAAAAACCCTCGTTAAAATATAAGTATACTAGCTGACCCGCGCAACTTCGTTTGCGTGTATCCCGCTACTTCGACAAATACAGTCAACGCACCAACACATATTGGATACTAATTTTCAATTCACAATAACTTCTCTTTCCCTTAACCGCGTTTAAAATATTAACATGATTTTTGGTTTCTGTGACTCTTCTTTGATCGCCCCCCCTATCAGTTTTTGGAAAAAATTTTTAGAAGATTAACGTTGTGTACCTACATTTTAAACTTATTTACTTTTTACATTTTTATTTTATCTTTACAACAATTATTATATTACAGAATGTCTTTATATACAACGTTCACAGCTTTTTTGTCATTAGACAATACAAACATGTTTTCTCGAGAGGTTACTCTTGAAAGAGCGACATACAGTTGGCCATGTGAAAAACAGTCAACGCTCAAATCTAAGCCTGCAACGTCGCTGCCCCCGCCGCCACTGCCGGCCCGTACCGTGCCGCAATACTAATATCGTGATATCTCCTAAACTATATGTCTAAATAACACACTGTAAACTGCAAAAATAATCTAAATTAAATGTTCGTGATGATGAACTTACTTATTTTGATAAGGATATATGTATTATTGGTTATATCACCAGTAAAACATCACCCAACGAATTAAATGTTTTTTTAATACAGAAAAGTAGTTTTTGTGACTTAAATAAAAAAGCTGGATATATGTCATCGCGGACTTTTTTGTAGAACTAATAAAGACCAATGTTTTTGCTATACATTGTTCTTACTTGTATCCAACGGTATAAGCGGCGCACGCACAAATGCAATCTTCAATTAGATTTTTTTTCTGACTTCTTGGACATAAATCGCTATAACTCAGCTAATATAGTTTCAATGTATTTCAATTATATATAAAAACCTGTCGGAGAAAATACTCTTTCTATTAGTGAAAACCGCATCAAAATCCGTTGCGTAGTTTTAAAGTTTTATGCATACGAAGGGACTACAGACAAAATGGGCGACTTTGTTTTATACTATGTAGTGAAGTATAAATTATAAGTCATTTCGTGTTATTGAAGACGTATAGTGTCAATACAATGACGATTGCTGAAGTAAGTGACCATTTGAACATCAATTAATTTCTACCGACTAGTATTATTATTGTTGGCTACGAAAATAGCTCTTGTATTGTTTGTTATAGCCCACGTTCGTTTTTAATAAACAAGGATTAGGTTTTTTTCTGTTAAAGGGTCAGGTCAAAAGTACCCGAAACCGCCGAGCTTGCATGAAGAGAGTTATGAATGTGGATGAAGCGAAGGAAGTATGCAGAGATCGTGGCAAGTGGAAAGAGGTAGTCTCTGCCTACCCCTCCGGGAAAGAGGCGTGATTTTATGTATGTATGTACGTATGATTAGGTTTTTAGTGTTTTCCCAGATAAATTATAAGTGTCTCATTCTTCTGCCATCAGTTCCAGTTCCATATTCTCACTGGAAAAGACTTCAAGCTTCGCTTTTGAATACGACATTGCATTGTTACGTTTACTTTTTGTTTTATTTGATCAAAATATTTTATTCTTGATCTCTTCTACTAAAGTTTAAAAAAAAATAGGATAGCAACTTTTCACTATTCGAATCTCAATTCTGTCATTAATCCATACAGCTGAACGTTGCCTTTTCATCTTTTTAAGACTGTTGGCTATGTCTACCTCGCAAGGAATATAAACGTAAATATATGTAAGTATGTATGTTATAAATTTTAATACGAAGTCGCGGGCAATAACTGGTAGGTAATTAACTAACTCAGAGATATACACTATCGCATGTAGATAGTGTGTAATTTGAAATATGTGTACACATTCAGTCTCCAAGCTTGAAAATCAGTGCAACATTTTAGTATTCGAAGCATCATCGAGGGTTGGAAGGTGGCTCCACTCCACCCTATTTGTAAACTACTCGGCAGATGAATATTTACGCTTTCACTGTGAAAAAAAGGTCGAAAGTCCCGCTTGAAATGCATTTATTCCCTTTTTTATTTTAATTTTACTCGTTAAAGGTTGAAACTGTACCGCGGCGCTTATGTTTATGTAAAACCCTGTTTAATTTACACGGGGATTACATTTGAAAGTTTCGCTTTGAATTTGCAGTGAAATTAAACATTGCATTGTAGTGTGCCGTGTGGTTCCCGGCACCAATACAAAAAAGAATAGGACCACTCCATCTCTTTCACATGGATGTCGTCATAGGCGACTAAGGGATAGACTTACAAACTTGGGATTCTTTTTTAGGCGATGGATTAGCAACCTGTCTCTATTTAAATCTCAATTTATCGTTAAGCCAAACGAATAAACTCTGGTTGGCTCTGTCTACCCCGCAAGGTGACGTGACCATATGTATATATGTATGTAAAAGTTCTTTAATCTTCTTTCTTGTGACATTAATCCTGGTTGCGTCCTAACTTTCTGGAGAAGACGGAGTGCGCCTTTTAACCATGATCGGTGAGATTTTGGCGCAAAACGACTCCCGTCTCGCAATATTTGTAAATGAATTTGATCCGTATTGGTCATGCTAAAAGATGCACTAAACAAATTTGTCTATTTCTTTAATCGCCTTTTACGACTTCCATGTGAAACAATTGAAGTGGTCATATTTATTTTTAAAGTGCCATAAACCATAGGGTCCCTCCGTAAGTTCACGCTTTTACAGTTACTTTAAATTCATTATATTTGTTCAAATTTTTATTAAAATCGGTTCAGTTTTTCGCATTTATCTTAAAGGTCAAGTTTCGGTAATACGTTTTTAGGTCACTTGTGGCAGTGCCTCGAACGAGGCAGCAAAAACAAGGCACGGATTGTGTTAAAATTTCTCAAAGCGCTTCAAGCCGTTGTAGAACTGTACACACATACATGTCACGTCTTTATGCCTTACGGGGTAGACAGAGCCAACATTCTTAAAAAGATTGAAAGGCCACGTTCAGCTGTATGGCATAATGATGGAATTGAGATTCAAGTAGTGACAGCCTATTTCCTATAAGAAGAACCCCAAGTTTATTAGTCTTTCCCTCAATTGACTTCTACTTCTTCTGCACGGTAAGACAAGCAGCTAGCACACGCTGGGTTGTTTCTTCGTTACCTTTAGATAAAGTGGGATAGGCTTACGTGGTCACGGAGGTCAGACGGGAATGATTTAACAAATCCTTAATTATGGTCATTGGGCTTATTGAAAGCAATTTATTGCTTGATACATTTTGTAATATAAATTAAGCATAAATTAAGATCTACCTTGCAATTTAACTTCGTTAATAAACAAATTTAATTAAATTTCGTAATATAAATTTTTTTGTAGATTTTTCACAACGACATCTTAATTATGTCACATATTTTTCCTACCACTTACCTGGTATAGAAGCGTGTCTTCTCATCATTGAAGATATGCAGGCTCAGGAAGCGAAGCGCATCAGCTGACCGGCGCCCGGAAACCTGGATCACAAAACACTCAGCACTGAAACACTAAAAAGCTGAAAAAGAAAAATATAATTATTACACTTCAACTTTGAAACTCGCTCGCAACTTATACCACGACCGCGTTCGTTTCGCCTTAACCGGAGTACCGACTGTTTCGTGGGCGGTCGGCTGTGCGTCTGGGCGGGCGGGAAGGCTTCTCTACCGCTGGGCGGCGGCGCGACGCGGCTGCCCTAGGCGCGCCCGATACCAGGCTGCCAGAAAACAGAAGGAGTTCTATCGACACGTGCGTCGGGACGCTCTGCGCATGCCCGGCGTCGAGGAAAGTACGAGGAAAGCGGGGGAGCGAGACGGTCTATTTCTAAAAATAGGGGTGCGAAAGGGATGCAGCAGCGACGCTAAATCGGGAAGCGCCAAGCAGTCTGTGAATTTGCCGCTGTTCTGAACGAATTAGACGCACACATATACATTTTGGTTTAGGTCGCAATATGTATGTACATACACTTACACATATTAAAAGCCTCTTTAACTAATACGCACTTGTCGGAAATCTTTTTGAAAAGACTTTTTATTCTAAATTTTTGTACAGTTTTTTTACTTATACATTAAAATCAATAGATATTTGTTTCCTAAAAAACAATGGTGAGACCCTTATAATATTATTTTTCACGGAGTTATTTTGAAATTGGGTTTATTTTTTCATGGCATCCAAAATTGTTTCAACCAAAATTTTACGCTAAAACGAAAAAGTATTTGCAACATCTTTTACAAAACATTATACTTATTTATAATTATTTTTGGATACAGATATTTAATAAAATAAACTTGCATTTCTCTTCACAATAAATACGTATTAAATTACAACCTACACAAAATAGGCACGATTTATAAGTAAAGGACGCAAAAAGCAAGTAAATACATCTACCATAGTACATATATATTCCTCGTCTACGGTCGTAATTCCAAAACCATTTTATTTAATCATAACAAAATCGTACAGGTGTTTGTTTCACATAGACGTCCCATGGACGTACCTTCAAAATTTTCAGATAGTAACGCTGTTATCCTGCCGACTTCTGAACTCCTGGTACTCCTAACCTTATTACTGAAATTTCAAGGAAATCCGTTGCCAGGAAACGGATAACGTTATATGTACCTACGAAAAAGCAAGTTTCGTAATTGAAGGTAGGTACGTTCGTAAAATAAATGAATTCATGTCTACAGATTTCCGTTCTTGTAAGTAGCGAAAAATCTTTTCAAATCGTTTGCTTATAAAATAAAAATGTATATAGGTACCTATATTATAAAATTCCTACTATATTAAATGTTACATATAAAAGCGTAAACCATTGCTCACATAAAACAGCCAACCCACAAAATATCCCTAAAGCTCTCAAAAGGCGCAATAATCAATCTTCCGTCCCATAATCTTCCCATATAATGTTTCAGCGTTTCAACACCACGTCAATATGACAACCGATATGACAGTGACGGGCATACGTCCATTACGTCACGGCAGTCAGTTTTCGCGTCCAAAGTACCAGGAGATCAGAAATCGTGAAGAGTTCAACGAAACACAGGTGTGGAAATAGAACGCTCCCACGAAAGACCGAAATAGAATATTCGTTTGCGAAGGAGCTTTCCGATTTAGAACAGCTCCATCTGTTGTGTTGAGAATGATGATTCTATTTTTAAATTTGACGTTCCTGACTTTTGTTTCAGCGATTTTAAATCTATGGTAATGAACGCAGAAATTGGCAGGCAGGGCTACTCGCCTTTTTAAATGATCCCACAAATTACTTATTCCTTTAACTTGTATTCTTAACATTATTCTAAATCAAAACCACAAACTTAGGCAAAGTTCTCTTCCAGTCAATTGAGTTAAAAAAGTAAACAAATAATTATACAGGCTGACACTTTAGTTTTTAAAATGATTTATGCCGTAAATTTTTCATTTTTGAAATCGTACAAGACTCAAATACAACAATTCTTACTTAACCATATTCTGTTACAATAATAAAATTCACATTAATTGAGTTCATAATTGCAGTCTCGGGAGCATTATTTTCTAAAATATCAGCCTTTAGTGCGGTCCAGAAGTGGGTAAGTCAGGTTCATAAAGTAACATTCCCATCAAAATTAAGTGACTCTGATCAGACGAACCTCAACCCATGTATAGCCATGAAACGCTAAAGATTCCAGTACCATAACCACCCGACCACTAACGCTTCTTATACATACACACATAATCCTATCCCTTAGTCACTTTTTACGACATCCACGGGAACGAGATTTATTGTCCCATTCTTTTTGTTTATTAATGCCGTGAACAACACGGCACTCTCACATAAAAATATTTCATGAATAGTCCACACACAAAGCAAGGAAGCCGTCTCAGAATGGAGAGCCTACTTGTTCTGTGGTCGCACTGTATAAGCCAATCATTTAAGTGAACGTGGGATTAACCATGATTGTTTGTCACACCATAAATGCTCTATAAAGGTACTCATAATGGCTTTGCTATCCGGGTGTACAGACCTACATATATCAAGGTTATTTGCTTACTTTCGATGGAAAATAAAAATAACTGCCAAGTATACGAGAATACCCGTTGGTACGGGTGAGCGTATTTTGCCATTATGTCCATATCTCTTGCGGGGTAGACAGAGCCAACAGTCTTGAAAAGACTGAAAGGCTACTTTCAGCTGTGTGGCTTTATGATGTAATTGTGATTCAAATAGTGACATGTTGCTAGCTCATCGCCTTAAAGAATATTTCCAAGTTTATTAGAAGCCTTTCCTTAGATTGACATAAATAATATGCCTTGATAGAGACAAACATAATTAAAATCACACCTTTTTCTCGGTAGGTTATAGAGGTGTATGTAAATTAAAAATAAAGGTTCATTAACCTGCGATTAAGTTGACTTTTACAAACGGAGAGACATTTGCAATTGTCCTTACAACCGCTCCGCTTCGACGCATAAAATGACTTGACCGATCAAATTTCTACGTGAAGGTACAGATAGCAAAAGAAGTTCTTCGAAAACATTTACTTCGATAATACATTCACATCATTCATATATACATATAGTCACGTCAATATTTCTTGCGGGGTAGACAGACCTATCAATCTTGAAGAGACTGATTGGCTACGTTCAGCTGTCTCGTTTTATGATAGAATTAAGATTCAAGTTGCAACAGTTCGCTAGCCTATCGCCTAAAAGAAGAATCCTTAGTTTATAAGCCTATCTTTTAGTCGCCTTATACGACATCCATGGGAAAGAGATGGAGAGGTACAATTCTTTTTTTATAGGAGCCGGGAACCACACGGCAAAGTATCATATAAACAAGTATTAAACTTTTCTAAGATCCTATCTCAGTGCCAATTTCATCAAAATCAGTTTATAATTTTTCCAATTCATTCCTTACTGACAAAAGCCCAAAATAAAAAATCTTTATTTATATAGTAAGGATGAATTGTTATGTTGTCTGTACATTCGTTTGGCCGTTCTTTCTCTACCAGGAAACAATCACAAGGTTGCCAACGTATCGACGTTCTCATTGAATTGTATCGGTAGTGATGAAGTGTTAAATTATGATCGTATACTATTTTAGTCTTATATGTCCATATACGATACATTTTACGGCAATTTTTTTAACTTTTCTGACATAACGCCTTCGAAAGGATATCATTTGTTTTAATTTTAACTTTATTTTAGGCTCAAACAAGTTTACTACCATGCTGGACTGATAAAACGTAGTGTATACCAGATGATTCTTTTTTTAGCACATAATGTCAATCAAGGGAAGGCTTACAAACCGGAATTATTTTAAGCGATAGACTAAAATCTGTTTCTATGTCTGTTTTAGTTATAACTATTACTTTATTATTTAAATTATTTTTCATTAAATAATATGATTGACATAAATGAAAACTATCATAGGTTCTATATATAGCCCGCGACTTCGTCCGCATGGAAACCCTATCAATCCCGAGGAAACTCCGGGATAAAAAGTAGCTTATATATTATTCTGGACCTACAGCTACCTACATATCAAATTTCATCATAATCGGTTCAGTAGTTTTTGCGTGAAAGAGTATCAAACATCCATACTCACAAACTTTCGCATCTATAATATTAGTAGGATTTATTTGAATTTACGTCAATTGCATAGCTGTCATTTGCGTTTTGTTATTCCAAGTCTGATTCTTTTTTGTTATACCACGTTTTACAGTGACTGACGTTTCATGTCAAGTCACACGGGAACGCTGTCGAACGGGATAAAAAGTATCCTATGTCCGTCTCCTGGCTCTAAGCTACCTCCCTACCATTTTTCAGCCAAATCTGTTCTGCCGTTCTTGAGTTATAAGTGGTGTAACTAACACGACTTTCTTTTATATATATAGATATATATAAATCTTTATTAATATGTTTGTAAGATTTATATATATATATGTACTATCAAAATTTGTATGAGTCCAGTTGCTTGAAATATTTTGATAGTATACATATTTATCTATGTTTGCATCTAATTGATATATTTATCTCAGATATAAGCTAAGCAAATCCAGATAAAAATAATCTGATCTGCACAGAACGACTGACCTTTACCAATGAGATAAAACCGATAGATACTCATATAATAAACATTATATGATTATTAGTACTATAGCCCATAATATTTATATACAACAAAGAGTTACGCTAAATTGTGGCGCGACCTTGCCGACTGCGTAGGTACAGTCAGCAAGCTAAACTACAACAGCTAAAATAGAAATATTATATTTAGTAAGTATTTCAGAATTAAAAATTCCATACCGACAAAGTGATTTCTGGAACTGTAGGAACGCTTATAAAAATATATCTTGTGAAGTGATTTTTTTTCTTCAATCAACAAATCGTTTATATCAATTGGAGAGTGCCTCCACTTGCTTAGCAGAGATAATCATTAAATCTACATATTTAAAAAGTCTGATTAGTATTACGAACTTAAATAACTTTATTAAAAGGAAATTTAATATTTGTGATTCGAAACTTATGTTAGGAGAGGTTTTGCCTTAACCTAATTTAAGAAGTATCCGTTTAAGTTGTGAAATTCAAACGGTGCATGTAAAAATCAGTTATCTCGTTTAATAACCTAGGTTAGGTAATATACGCAAACGATGCAATGGAACATATTTTTTTCAAATGATATATAATACTATGACTGTTACCGTTACTTCAAACCACTGGGTCTTGAGACTTGGTATGAGTTCCTTATTAAGTCTAGGGGTACAATGCAGAATAAAGAAAATTCTGTGGAGTACACTAAGAAAAGATTTAAGAAATTCCTGCAGGAACGGGAATAAACGGGATGTTTTGCTATACGCAGTCGTTCCACGGGCGTTCACCAGTTTTATTCAATTTTGTTGATCCAATATGTTTTTTCTGCAAACCTTACCTTAGTCTATCCGCATTCCACCAAAAGCGCACTCTCACGCACCTACATACGGCTATATACACAATAATACCACATACTTACCATGCCATTCATATCATAGACATATTTGTATGCGCATCTACAATACTTAACTTACAGTGTATGTTAGACTTATTAAATAGCTTTCGCCCGCGGCACTGTCCGCATGGAAAGTCAATGTACTTCTTCATACTTTTTCATTATCTATATATATTTACAGCAAACAAATATTTTTCTTTTTTTTCAGTTTCTTTAATATCTTTTTCATCTTACAAACATCAATATATTTTGATACTTCTTAACATTTTACATATTTTTTATTCTAAAATAAAAGTTGCCGGTGCTAACAATAACGAAAACGACATATATAAAAAACGGTCACAAACCACATAAATATATTTTTAAGTAATTTTAAAATCCTATCCTTACAAAATAAAAAAAAGAACAAATACATCATGACCCCAACCAAAACAAGAATGAAGAGCCAGACAGCCGGTCGGTCTTTATACCTCTTGTAAGATGAGTAGTTACGTCATTTACTACGTTCATTCACTCGTGCGCATCTCGTGTCATTGACCTCTAACGATGAGCTTATGAGATGATGTAATTTTAATGTGATTATAATTATTCAACTCGGTTTCCAATTGCATTTTAAACTGTTTGGTTCAAAGATACAAAACAAGAAGTGATATTTATTTATGTACGAATAGCTATTGCCCGCGGGTTCGTTTGCATAAAGTGTACCCTATATATATTTCACTGTACTTCATATTATACGCCAGCAAAATTTTATTCAGATCGGTACAGTGGTTTTGATGTAAATGACGAAATGGAAACTTACTTTGTACCTATATATTTTTTAAATGTGAACTTTGTGCCTTGTTACTATTGGCTATTGTCTACGTCATTTGGTACCTATAGAGACATGTGTATCTTAAATTTACTTAAACGCGTGGCTAAAAAAAGTATAATTATTATTAGCTCAGACTAAAATATTGTCTGACGTATACATTGCTTTCAATGTAAAGCGTTTCAAATTATGTTATACTGTTTAAAAAGACCCGGCCTTCAACCAGGTCGTGACTCCGGCTGTCTATACAAACAGAATGAAACCGAAAATAGGAAGCTTTCAAGATTTGCTTGTCTCTATTTTTATTATTCTTGGCAACTAGGTTTGGGAGGAAGACTCATGAAGTACAGAAATTACGCACAGAAGTCAACGTGGACGGCAAAAAAATTTTGGTCATACCTACACCCATAATGTTCTACTGTATAGCGTTCAGTTCATTCGTTCATTCGTATAATCACGTCTACGTCCCTTGCAGGGTAGACAGAGCCAGCCTGTCATGTTATGAAAGACTGATAGGTCACGTTTGGCTGTTATTATATGTTTGAATCTCAATTCTTTCATTGAGCCTAACAGCTTAAAGTGACCTATAGCATATAGAGGAGTTAAAATTTAGATGATTATGACGTGTTTGACTTTACTTGAGTTTTTTTTACTAAGTATAATCTGTCTTAAATGTATCTTTATTTAAACGTATCAGTCATCATCATCTCAGTTCTCTGGGCGGAAAGTCGTGCTGTTTAAAATTTCGAATTAATATGGTATAACGTAAAGTTTTGTATAGTTTATTTTTAATAATAATATTTTTTATTATAATTATAAATTTAAAGTATAAGAAAAGAAATGCATAAGAACATAGAAAAAAATGTTACAAAGAAATAAACACATATTTATTTAGCTAAGTATCTATTTATTTTAAAATAAATTTATGTTTTAACTAAAAATTTTTTGCATTGCAACTTAGAATAACCGTCCTTCACCGACCCGAAATACCAGACATTTAGCCATGGAAGCGGCCTTTTCTAGTCCAATTACCTTTTATCATTACCTTCTAAAATTGTACGAGTTTTTTTAAGTAATAAATTTGAAGAACTTCCTGTATTACTTGTCTTTAAAATATGTAAATGGAACAATTAATATCGTTTGCAAAATTATAAGAATTAAGAGTAGGTATCTTACGATTTTTTTTCATACTTTATGACTAAGTTTTTTTCAACTTGGGTAATAAAAACATGAGTAGATTAAGGTAAGTAATGTAATACTTACATGACAACCAATAAAAAATATTGGAATGTCTGTTCTTAATATCAAAATAACAGCTTAAGTTACATACTCGTATATCTAATCCAGGATTATGGTCGAAGGCGTACCCCGGGGCTCCTGTCCAGAACGGTGAAGATGTAACAGGGACTACCGCCAGGAAAAAGAATGGCTTAATTACATCTTTATCCATACATCTAATAAAACAGAAACTGACCAATGTCTGTATTTGAAATTTATTTCAAAAAACGGATTTTTAGAATTTCTGTCTATCTGTCTCTTTGTACTCGCATCACGCGAAAACCATTGCTTCGATTTGAATGCGGTTTTATAGATGTTTTAGATTTGGTCCAACCAAAAAATCTGGTAAACAAAAATTCTTCCGTCCGCCTCTCAAAGTGGCAAAACGGGGGGTCAATTTTTCAGAGAACAGCTAGTATGTTTTATCAAAATTAATCTATGTAAGTATCGTGTGGAATCCAGCACTTTTTCGAAACTGTAACCATTACCCAATGTCGGGTTCGTGATCGGATTTGTTTCTTGTAATTTACCTGACTAGCTCAGACTATGAAAAGAAAAAAAATAAGAAACATGATTATATCATGTCATAAACTCCGAATAGAAAATATCAAAAATAAATGACCTACTTGTCTAATATTGAATAACGTCTTGTTAACTATTACAAAACAAGTAAATTTTTTGTTTATCATTTTTTTAAGAATATTATAATAATTGGTAATTACAATACTACTTATAAAAATTAGAACCACACTTACGTGAAGCAATATGACTGATTTTTGACACGCATATGTTTCTTTTGTGATGATACTACTCTGTCAAGAAAGTAGCAGGAAAAGATCAATAATACACAAACTGTTTGTTATTCATCCAAATTTATTTTATCACCTTCAAAATATGCTCCTTTAGAAACGATACACTTACGCCAACGAATAATCCAATCATCAAAACATTTTTTAAACGCTGTTTCCGGAATTGAGGTCAGTTCTCGCCGCGAATTCTCTTTTATGTCTTCTACCGATTGAAAACGGGTGCCACGAAGTGGTAATTTGAGTTTAGGAAAAAGAAAAAAGTCGGCTGGAGCCATATCTGGTGAATATGGTGGTTGCTCGATGGTATTTGTTGAGTGTTTGGTTAAAAATTCGTTCACAATGATGGCCTTGTGCGAAGGTGCATTATCATGGTGCAAAATCCAAGAATTTTCTTTCCACAAATCTGGCCTTTTTCGTCGGATTTGCTCTCTTAAACGCCGCATAACACTCAAATAATATTCCTTATTTACCGTTTGACCTTCCGGCAAGAATTCCGAGTGCACAACACCGCGATAGTCAAAGAAAACAGTCAACATGACTTTGACTTTTGAACGACTTTGGCGTGGTTTTTTCGGTTTCGGTTCAGTTGGAAGGCGCCACTCCGAAGCTTGTTGACTAGTTTGCATGTCAAACTCGTAAACCCACGTCTCGTCACCAGTAACAATGCGTTTCATGAATGTTGGGTCGGAATTGACTCGTTCTAGCATGTCCTCAGCGACTCTCATGCGATTGAGTTTTTGAAAAAAATTCAGGTCTTTTGGGACTAGCCGAGCGGCAACATGTTTCATACCCAAATTATTAGTTAAAATGGTACGGATCGACTCGTGAGATACAGAAAGTTCGGTGGCTATCTCTCTCAAAGTTGAATGAGGATTTTCAGTCACTATTTCCTTCACTTTTGCGATGTTAACTTCAGTTGCAGACGTTGATGGCCTACCAGAGCGAGGCAAATCTTCCATCACATCTCGACCGCTTTTGAACGCTTTGTACCACTCATAAGCACGAGTTTTTGATAAAGTCGATTCACCGTAAGCCTTCTGTAACATTTTCAGTGACTCCGAACACGATATTCCATTGGCAATGCAAAATTTAAGACAAACTCTTTGTTCGATGTTTTTATCCATTATGAAATTAGCAATACACACTAGATATGATATAACTAAAAATAGCACTGTATTTAATGTAAACAACAGATGCAACTCAAACTTCGCGCCAAAATGGAAAACAGTTGTGCCAATCTAACAACAACAAAAAAAAACAAAAATTTGAATTTGGAACCATAAATAAATAATCCATTCCCGATACTTTTCTGACTGAATGTATAATTGCTTACTCGAAAGTTGAGACATTTAAACGAGCGTGCAAGTCATAAGATGATAAAATTTAACGGCCAAGCGTATTTTGTTGTCCCACGAACTTAAAAATTCTATAGACAAGATCTTTTTTATTATTAAATAATATTAGACTTAAATTGTGTGTCAGTTCGGCATTAAGTTTCAGTTTATTAACAATAAATAAAAGATTAAGACTGATCTTTTAAATTACCTACTTTAAATCAGACTAGCTGTTCGAAAGTTATCGCGTTACAAACACACATACAAACATTACTACCCAAATTACAATCTTAATGTGGTCTAAAGGTACGACTGGAAGAGAATGCATTATGGCATTAAGTCTACCTATTGTACATAATTTTAGGTGCAATAATGTTTAGAAAAATAAATACATTCAAAAAAATATATTTTCACCCCAACTTGGTGTATAAAATAAACGTTACTATAATAATTAATTAATATTCAATTCTATTTAATGTATGATACTCGTATTATTATTGTGCTGTGTGATTTGGCCCTATAGAAAGGACCACACCACAGTCACATAGATGCCGTAAAAGGCGATTAAGTGCATAGGCATTCACCCTTTGCAGCTCTTGTCTGGTATGTGTTAGGTCCCCTGCATAGATTGCAATGGTCAACTGTGAGTCACTTCGTCTATAACCTGACATACCCTGAACTCAGATTCATGGTCAAAAGAGGGATGATGATGACAACATATTTTTCCTCTTTTTGTTTTAGCAAAATTAACCGCTTTATTCTTAAAACTTACACTGGCATGACGTAATGAAAGTTGTCAGATTTCGGCGCCCGCGGCGGCGGTCCCAGGTTCAATGCCACGGCCCACCGATGCACGATGATAGGTACTCGTTAAATTACGTAATTTTTAATTGCAATTACTTAACGATAAGTTTACCAGATCAAACGATGTAGTGAGATAAAGTTGTTGATCTTGAAATCTTGAAGTGCCGTGTGGGTCCCGGTACCTATATAAGAAAGAATAGGACCACTCCATCTCTTTCCCATGGATGTCGTTAAAGGCGACAAAGGAATAGGCTTATAAACGGGATTCTTGTTTTAGGCGATGGGCTAGCAACCTGTCACTAACCCTAACAGCTGAATGTGGCATATCAGTATTTCAAGACTGTTGGCTCTATCTACCCCGCAAAGGATATAGACGTGATTAGGCACTTGAAAGTTCTTTCTGTCTCTGTGCCTATAATCAGAAATCTTTCTAAAACAAAATTGGTTCAGTAGTTTTCCAGATAATTTGTTTCAGAATAATTAGTATGGATATAGGTAATACGCATTAAGGTTGTAATACCCACATAATGCCTATGGCAAACTGCAATGAAGTTCATTACCATACATAAATGACTGACAGGTTATGCAACTTTTAATTGCATTTCGAGATGCGGATAACACACTCCTAAGTGTTTAATTGCTTTCTAACTTGATTACATGCCGTCATGGGTTCACAGATGATGTTTTGTTTGTCCGTCATTTATCTTAGATGTCGGTAACTGATCTCTTGATATGACGCAATTTGGATCGGTCGGTTCTTGTGGTATATAGGTGTCATATCAGAAATGATACTTGAAATAAAAAGGAAATTTATTTTTATTGTCTTCTGTTATTTTTGTGTATCTAGACACGTCAACGAAAATTATAAAAAGACTAAAAAGATTTTGATTGAGAAATATTAAGCTTAAAGAAAAATACTTATTCTCGTATAAACAGAAATAAAACAGACAAACCGCTACAATTTACTTAAAGCGCTCCAATTCCGGCCGACACCTAATACTATTGCACATTTGGGATTGATTTCCAATTTAGTTTGCATATAAATTGAGCGGATGCCAACCAATAGTCATACCTTAGTCGGCTTCACGACCACAGCCTCGTCATCATGATTCATAAGGTAAAATCTTTTAAGAATCTCAATCACATTTATGCTGCTTAACATTGTTATAACA
Organism: Amyelois transitella; assembly: GCF_032362555.1. NCBI lineage: Eukaryota > Metazoa > Arthropoda > Insecta > Lepidoptera > Pyralidae > Amyelois > Amyelois transitella. Next base: position 11,439,404 of record NC_083505.1, read on the forward strand.
TAAATAAAATTGTTCAATTAACTTAATCGATCATTTTGAATTTTGGGACCCACATATAGTTATTAGCCTCAAAGACATTTTTGAAGAAAGTTTTGTCTAAGAAGAAGATACATACGTACATACGCGAGCAGTCTAGTTGACAATGACAATTGTCAAGAAAACTTATGTAAAAAAATTGTGAATCTAAAATTACCAAGTATGTTTGTTTAAGTCTGACGGAAGGAATTCTTAGAAATTTGCTCAACCCTTGCATTTTATAAGATCTAAACATTTAAGTTCCTTGTTAAATATTTTCAATAGTGTATAATAAATAGAAAATACCATCGAGTAACAAGTCACAAAAGTGGCATGAACATTTTTAAATAGCTTAGTTAAAAATCTTATAACATTTTAAGTAGGTTCGTTAGTAATCTTACGAAATGATCTTAAGAAAAATCCTTCAAGATTCCCTTTCCTGAATGAATAATATTTCGGAAACTTCCCCCAGAAGATTTGTCTCTGTCATCTTAAACTTAACGACTTGTCCCAAAAAAGAAAAAGTATTGTCTTAACGAAAGTTAAACTCATTATTAATTAAAACATGATCTGGATTATCATGGTTTTCGTTCAAAAATACACTTTATTTGTGCGAAATTTCAAAGAGTTTTGGCTTTTTTATTATGATATATATGAACTTCAGAACGACTACTTATTAATGTAATAATTAATGCTAACACCTCTTTTTTGTTCTAACAGCTGGCTGTAGTATCATATTTAATCGTATCCACTACGTGCACCGTCCTTCATCAACCAGTTACCCTTCTTTACACCGTGGACAACCAAAACCATCATTCACCTCAATATGACTTCGCTTACGAAGTCAATGACGCCCATACAGGAGACATCAAAAGCCAACACGAAGCTAGAAGAGGAGACACTGTTCTTGGACAATATTCTCTTGTCCAACCTGATGGAGTTACAAGAACCGTTGATTATAGAGCCGATGATCGTACAGGTTTTCAAGCGACAGTCAACAATGATGGAAATACTATAGAACAAACAAGTGATAGTACTCCCAAAGAAATTAATTTAGGAATCGAATCCATGCACCCTTGGCCTGCACCACCTACTCCCACTCTCCCTACTACTCCTGAACCAGCTGTAGTTATATCTAGATCTTCATTAGTCCAGTCATTTCTCGACGCTCATAATCCTTGGGTTTAATCTCTTAATCCTTTCTTCATAATTATAACGGCGACGAGAATTGACTCCGATTTCTGTGTATCTGCATTTATTTCTGAATGTTTTGTAATTTTGTTATACATCGATGCCCTATTGTGAGCATTAATTCAGCGTTTATATTCAAAAAAGTAAATGTGTATGATAACTTTACTAACAACGTTTACTATTGAGATTTTAATGTATTTATAATGAATGACTGTGAATGGTCTGGTATGATATAATAGACGTAATTGGCGACCGTACTGGTCAGCCTTGCGGGTTACTATTAAATATCCGACAAATTGTTACTCTAGTTCTATGACTAATCTCTTTGTAATCCCCTGCTGTGTATTTATTTAAGTGTGAAGTTATGAAGTAAATGACTCAATACCTAGACTTTTATTTTTTTTATTTCAAAATGAAAGGGAATCGTTTGAATTATTTTTATTGGTGACGTCGATTCAATGTTATCGATGTATGGATATAGGCGGATATGAAAACGGAGTTCAATCCAATTTAGTTTTTGCATAATTTATTCATGAACATGGGATTTATTACTTCATTGATGAATCATAAAATTGGGATATGAAGTATAACTATCAAAATATTTATGATGGTAAAAGTCTTACTAAAAATGCTGATCAGTCAGTTAGAGTAAATAATTTTGTAATACACTCTTGGATCGTAATTGAAGCTGCTTCAAACGATAACCTACGTAGTGCATAACAAACAAGCGATTATATGTTTTTTTAAGAAACAATGAGGAACTTAAAAGGAGTTGTTCTGTGAAACCTATTGAACATATTCATAAATATTAATAACAATAAAGACAGAGTTAAATGGACGATGCGATGACAAAGATAATACGAACATCATTCGAGACGAAATAAATCTGTTTTTATGGTAACCTGATACAAAAATACGTAAACACCTGCAGCAAAAATAACCGGTTGTGAATCCAGTTCAATCGGTGCATCGGACTAATTTGAACTTGACCTTTGGATATTTCCTGAATTTCTTCGTAAACAGGCAGTTGTAAGTAGAACTGGAACAATTTCGCGACATATAAAAGAGGAATGAATCTCTGTGATGAGCATCAGATTCACAGGATACGTCGAAGTCGCAACAAACAAACACTTCAAAATGTTCGCGAAGGTAATTTCTTTAAATACTTTCACGATTTTTGCAACATTCGCAAATAAAAACTCTTACATCTTTGAGTATTATACTCATTTTGTATGTCTACTTATATTTGGCAAAAACTTGATAAAAACATTATAAAACATTTTCTTGATAAAAAACATAAAATTTAATGGCGAACCTTTTCTTCAGCTCTACTACCACATCCTTGTCACTATTTGAATATTATTACTACATTAAGCCAAACAGCTGAGTTTTGGATGGCTATAGTTGCTTGCGCTGCGAATATCATTTCATTTTTTGAACACAAAAGATATCGATAAAAATTTAAATTCCTACAAACGCTTGGGAATAAACTAAACTAAAACTTATACAAAAGTTGGCTAGCTTTCTATCTTAAATTTTTCTATAAACATCTGAGAATTAACTTTCATTGATGATGTAAATTTTCTCTAATAAATTCTCTTCCAGTTCGTCCCAATTCTCGCCCTTGTCGCCGTGGCTGCCGCCAGCACCTCCGACTTCACCAGCTTCTCCTACGGGGTCGCTGACCCCTTCACCGGGGACTTCAAACAGCAAGTCGAATCACGCGCTGGCGACAACGTCAACGGGCAGTACTCCTTGATCGAACCTGACGGCACCCGTAGAACTGTTGACTACGCTGCTGGCTCTGAGGGTTTCAATGCTGTCGTCAAGAAAGACCCAGCCGTAATTGCTGCACCCATAATCGCAGCTAAGACCATCGCCCCTGTCTTCTCTTACCCCTATGCCCCCTACTTCGCCAAGTTTGGATACCCCTACGCTTACGCCCGCTATTATTGATTTGTTGACTTGATCAATGGTGTATATATGCTGTAAATACATGTTTTCATAAGAGAAGTTATTGTTTTACTTATAAATATAATTACTATGTTTCCTCTGATATATGCTCGTATAAACTTTACGACAAAATGGTTAAGTAATGTTGTTTTAATTTCTGAATTCCTAGTAATAGTTCAAATTCGATTTATGATTTGATATACACAAAGAGATGTATAAGGTATCATTCAACCAGTTAGTAGGCCCTTCGAAAATGCCAAATAGCTGAACGTGGCCTATCAGTCTTAACAAGACTGTCGGCACTGTCTACCCCGCAAGGGATATAGACGTGATTATATGTATGTATGTATTTATATATTATTACTTTTTTTAGTTTTTTTTGCTTCAATTCAAAGTTTTTGGGTAAGTAAGAAGAAGGAAAAAAATAAAGAAAGAAAATTAATTGGGTAAGAAATAACAAACAAAATGTACCCATTTTGTAAAAAGCAAATATTCCCATTTCTAGTTTGGTATTTTTTGACCCCTTTTTTATTGTTCAACTAACATTGATATGGTTTGTTTATAAACTTGTTACTCGTATTAATATAATAATATTACTCATATCGACGCTGCCATGTGGTCAGTCGGTTCCGCATTGTCCACGAAAATGAATTTAAAAAAAACTCCGTTTGACTGACCTTAGTGCGCGTAGCACTGTCTTTTACTTCCTATTATTAGCACCAATCTTACTATAAAACGAACGACAAAATAAGGACCAAACATTCACAGCTCCCTGTGCAAGCAAAACTAACGTATCGAAATGGCAGCTAAGGTAATAATAAATCATATTCGTGAATAGTGAAGTGATAGTGACTTTTTATAAATTTTAAATTTAAAAAGTTCGCAATATTTTTTTAAACTCGTGAACGTACGAGTTCTACAAATTGTTAAAACTTTAGTATATACAAATTAAAATGTAATAAAATATAATTTTCATTATCTAAAAAGAAAATAGGAATTGTGACCAACGCAAATGGTACTGAGCCGAGCCGGGACAAAGCTACTGTGAAAAATAATTAGTTAAAAAAAAGAGAGCAGTAAAATTCTAGCTGTCGTAGTTCAATAGCCAGAAAGTAGTCATAATTATTTAACTTTCTGAAGAGTTAATTTTCTGAAAAACGGATTTACAATTTAAATGTTATTATCTAATTTATTTATTTAATGCATGTATTACTTTATTGAAACTAGTTTGATCAAAGCAAGTCTTGTTTGCTATGCAGGATAAACACTATTTAATTAGATATTATATCTTTTGTTTCTAAATTTTACACATTGTTCAATGTTATTTTGAATCGAAATCAGTACAATGTAAAACAAATTTCCTTCAGGTTTTTTCTTTTCAGATCTAAGTTGGTTCTAAATATAAACATTTTATTGATTTAAACTAATATCTCTTTTACAGTTCTTCGTTGTTGCTTTCCTGGTGGCGGCTGCTCACGCCAGCGCCGTCGACTACACCAGCTTCTCATACGGAGTCCACGACCCCCACACCGGGGACGTGAAGAGCCAGCATGAGACCCGCCACGGAGACAGCGTTGTCGGACAATACTCGCTGTTGGACTCTGACGGCACAAAGCGCACCGTTGACTACGCCGCTGACGCTCACTCTGGATTCAACGCCGTAGTACGCAAAGATCCTGCTCTCGTAGCCGCTCCTGTCGTAGCGCATGCCGCCCCAGTCGTAGCGCATGCCGCTCCCGTAGCATACGCGCACGGCGCTGTCGCTCCTCTGGCATACGGACATGGCGCTTCTCTCGCGTATGGCCATGGTGCCGTCGCATACGGCGCCCACGCTGCTCCTTTGGCGTACGCCTCCCATGGCGTAGCTCCTCTTTCCTACGCCTCCCATGGCGTAGCTCCTCTTTCCTACGCCGCTCATGGCGTTGCCGCCCCTCTTGCCTACTCTGCCCCTCTCGCTCATGGAGTCGCTCCCCTCGCCTATGGCGCTCATGGACACGGACTCATCGGCTCTCATTTGGGCTACTCCAAGCTGTACTAAGTTTTAGATGCTATTTAGTAAATTATGACCCGCACGGGAATAACGAATATGCTGTGATTTTATAAAATATATCGAAATAAAATAAAAACTATATGTATATATACTATATTTGTTTTATTAAATTACATCAATTCAAAAAGCCAAACAGCTGAACTTGGCCTTTCAGTCTTATAAGTAAAGGGATAAAGTAAGGGATATAGACGTGATGATATATAATTATGTATGTATTAATTCCTTAATTTTCATCCTATTAATAAAGTAAAGGTATGCTAACATGAGGACATAGTCCCTTATATTTTGGAATAAATTATTAAAAATAAGCTTTCCTTATTTTATGTTTGCCTTTTTAAATTCTTCACTTTTAGTGATATTAAAAGCAATCAGAGCGTTTATCATAATTGTCAAACCTTTTCTTAAATAGTGTGAGTTCTTTGTCTATAGATATAACTAAACGCGTAATTAAAGCGTAACTAATTATTTAGTTACAAAAAACCTGGCGCATAATCGTAAAGTATAATAAGGTCATGTTTGAGCAAAACTCATTTCCGCGTGTCGATCATATCAGTGTCAAAAATTATTGTGTACATTCAAGTATTACTTTAGTATTCACAACTATATATGTATATAGTAATATATGTATATATACAATTATAATATAATAAAATTTAATCTTTTTTGCTATTTCGATATCAATCAATGAAGTATTTATTATTCTTTCTGACAAAAGTTTAATGAAAAGTTCTGGTTAAACAATATTTCTCCTAATTGTAATGACAATTATCTGAAATAGATATTGCAGAGACACATCGGTGTAATCCATCGTTCAATTTTCAAATTCAATTTTTAGATAAGACACCGTCCACTGATTATTCGAAAAATCTTGCGTTTGTGTTTAGTAAGTTGGCAGCGAGCGGCTATATACGCAACTATCGACTTATTTTTATTTTTATTAAAAATATGTATTAGAATGCTCACACCAAGAAATGTACATATTTATTTTAAAAGTTTTCTCCGTAACTGAAATGTAAATTTCTTTGAGAAATAAAGTTCTTTAACCAAAATTGTTTAGGTAAAATTGACAAAATAACAAATATGTACGATAATATTTATTAGCATAAATCACAGTCATTGGGTACAATCGAGTTCAATATGGTTAAGAAATCACCAAGCGCCATAGCCGAGCCCACCATATCCGGCCAGAGGGGTGCCGTACGCTCCGTACGCACCACCATACGCGCCCAATCCATGTACGCCATACGCGCCATACGCGCCTAATCCTGCATATCCGCCATAAGCGGCCACCGGCGCAGCGTATGAAACGGGAGCGGCGTACGCGCCATGAGCGACAGCGCTGGCGTAACCAGCTGAGGGGTAAGCGGCGGCGTACGGCGCGTATGCGTTGGCGTATCCGTGACCGGCGTACGCATTAACCACAGGGCTGACAGGGTGGACAGAAACGCCAGGTTCTTTGCGTACAACCGCGTTGAAACCAGTGTGGGGATGCGCGGCGTAGTCAACAACGCGCTTGGTGCCGTCGGACTCGAGGAGGGAGTATTGGCCCACGACGGTGTCTCCAACGCGTTTCTCATGCTGGCCTTTGACGTCCCCAGTGTGAGGGTCCCGCACGCCGTAGGAGAAGCTGGAGTAGTCGTGGCTAGCCTGCGCTGCGGCTACCAGGAGTGCGAGGGCGAAGAACTGTAGAAAATGATAAGACATGTAATTTTAATTGTCTATGTAACCCATACAACTTGTGTAGGCTGATTCATTGTAAAATGGTAGGTGCATTGCATATCTTGCAGAGACACTTAAACAAACAGGGTATAAAATATAATTTCAAAGTTATGACATTTGATGAATCGTCATATTTGATTTTATACAAATTTTAATTTGCTAAAAAAACAAAATTAAGATATTTTTAAACACAAAAAGTTATCAAAAATGAAAAATATACATATTTTTCTTAAATAAACTTATGTATTATTTTTATTTTATAAAAATAAATATTCAAAATTACCTTAGCTGCCATTGTTCTACTTGTTGAAGACAAATTGTTTCTAGTTGCTTCTTCAACAACGCAGTTAATATTTATACCCACTAGGGTGCAGTGGAGTGTTATATTTGGGGGTCAAAACGCGTTATAATTGTTAACAAACACCAATAATGTTGCAACGAAGTTCATAATTACAAGAAAATATGCCTAAAATGCGCATAATTAATGAGAAACATAATATAGATCAAAGTCAAAGTTGAGGTTAATTATAGCGTAATAATTCGTAATACATAACTAAACTATGTTATATTCATTGTTTCCAGTTTCTTGTTCTTAAGATTTTTTAAGTGTGAATGCACTTTGTGTTACTATCGTTGTGAGGATTATCCTACTACTATTATAAAGGCGAAAGTTTGTATGGATGTATGGATGTTTGTTACTCTTTCACGCAAAAACTACTGAACCGATTACCATGAAATTTGGTATGTAGGTAGCTGAAGACCCAGAATAACACATGAGCTACTTTTTATCCCAGAGTTCCCGCGGGATTGATAGGGTTTCCATGCGGACGAAGTCGCGGGCGGCCTCTAGTTCTGTCATAATTACAAGGACTGGTTTTCCGTTAATAGTTATCATTTTACATACATATAAATAATCACGTGTTTATCCCTTACGGGACAGACAGAGCTCGTATCCCGGTCTATTCAATGTGTGATTTGATAATGGAACTATTATAATAATATAAACTCGTTTTTAAACAACAATCAAAATATGTAAGTATTTCATTTTATTTCACTCGTTAAAGGATACATAAGATTGTCGATAAAACACACCCATGGCACGAAATTAAACTTAAACCGAGATGGATATGTTTTAGAGATAACAACGAACAAACACACAAATAGGCCCCACCTAATTCGGCAATATGCGTGGGTTCTGTACTCTTATTTAGAAATTTGTAGGTGTGTAGCGGTTAACTTGAATTTAGTTATATTAACTTCCATATCAAAAGGTTTCTTGTTCAAAATGTAATTCTTCGGGTTCTATAAAACCCGAATAATTACATTTGTACTTTAAAAAAAAAATTACAGCAAAAAAAGGAATGAAAAACGGCTCCAATTCATCCACCGGAAAGAGTTAATTAATTAAATTTATAAAATTGTCTATTGGGATACTAATAAATTAATTAATTGGTAAAAATTAATAATTAATTATTAAAATTCATCGAGTATGTGATTATAAATCGTCCGTTATGTAGCAACCGGTAAGCGGAATGTTCTGAAATACTTGAAATATTGGAGGAATTTTAATTAAATTGTGCATACTGAAAGTTTCAAATTTAAACAACAAAAATGAAAATTGATTACTAAATTGTGCTTATTTTTTAAGCGTGGCGTAGAAAAGCATAGAATCCGCCAGTAGCTACGATTCTGGATTGGATATGAGGCGGGAGCAATGATTCGGCTGTTTTTACGGGAATTATTTGGCCTTTTTTATGGGACAGCCACCAAAGGGAAGATCTTCCGCCAGGCTAGTTGTTATGCCTAAGGAACCACGGGTTCACGCATTCACTTGCCTTAACGCAGGTTGCCTTACGATGATTTCTGTCACCAATAAAACTTAGTACATAACTCGGAAAAGAGTCATCGTTACATGGAGGTAGCGGAATAGCATGATTAAGTATATGTATGTTATCTATATCTATATATTTATCAGAATATGTAAACCTTGACCCAAATATTAAGGGTTAGCACCAAAATTGACGCGCTTGAATTACTATAGGAGGCTTCTTATGACCACATTTTATGATATTAGACTCTTATAGACATAGTAAAAATTATGACCCATGGATTCTGTATACTATTGCTTTATTCGACTTTTATTACTCACCTCCTTTTATATGGGACTTTGAAAGGCTATTCATAGTATCAATGAACTAGGTTTTTTTTTCTAACGTGCTTTTATCTGTTCCCGAAGAAATTTCGGAAAAGCTCTCTTATTGTAAGTTATATACATGTGGAATTTTGTTTAATTTGCCCATTAGTTTCGTAATGTATGTTGCCTGTCAGTAGTTTATCTATGAGACACTATTTTTTATTGATTTGGGATACCTTGCGAAAAGTAGGTATGGGATCCAAAATCAAAATACGATAATTTGAAAATATGACGTCTTGCACAAATTGAGCCAGCCCCAAACTAAGTCACAGACTTGTGTTGATTAAATGAAATTATCTTGTCCTAATAAATTATTTGGGCCACATTTAAGCAAACTAGTTACACAGGATACAAGGACATTACACCGCTATTACAATTAAAATAATAATACTTCAATTGGTCTGATTCTTCAACTTTGCCATTTAAGAATTGGAAACTAATTTGTATTTTATTAGTAGGCGTTGATTTAATTATCCCTCCTTACATTAAGTTAAACAAGTATATGCGTAATAACTAGTATCGTATCTGTTTACTATACTTACCTCGACTTGACTATGCCTTAATTATCTTGTAAAATTATAAATTCCGTGTAAAATAAAAACAAATATGTAAAGTATTTCTTTTTGCAATTATTTGTTAAATAGCATTGACAAAAATTAAGAAGTATAAAACAGATGAAAAAGAATCAAAGAAATATGTAAGACTTCCGACAGCATTGTTGCAGCACGTTGTTTATATAATTAGCCGGGATGTAAAATAAAATACTATGTGTTGGTAAAAATAAAAAAATTAATTAAAATAAAAAACTTAAAACATAAAATTAATCCTAACTTGATCTTGACCTTGTCTTAAATCATTGTTGTGAAAATTAACAAATGAAGATCGTCATTTTTTATTTTCTAAAAATTTACTTTTTTCTAAGCTGCCAGTGCTTTATACAACTTTAAACACACGTAATTATGTCTTTCACTATGTACAAAGATTAATGGTTACCATCTACATATTAATTACAAATATTAAGAATCATTATAATAGAATATACTTGGAGATGGACAGCCCAACAAACGCTGAAACTTTTATGGCCACATATGCAAATGATACGGAAATATAACATAACAATTCCAATGCAGACGTCGCGTCACATAGAGCTGAAAACTATTAGGAAAAACTCAAAAAAAATGCAGCACAATATGTCAAAACACAGTATCGTAGTAGAAGTTACAGGAAATTTTCACATTTGAAGTTCCTTTAAATAATAAAAAGCGCTCATTACAAAACCGTATTACTTATTACTCTATAAGATACATAAAATATACAACTAACATGGTGCTAAACTTTGTAAGTTATATTCGGAATGCTGATTGCATTGTCGTCAACAAGACAAATATATTTGAAACTTCAAATACTAATAATAGTAGTAATATAATAGTACTATGTGAGAATTTATTATCATACATACATGTGATACGATATTTATAAGTCACGTTCAGTTGTATGTGGAGGTAAGATTCAAATAGTATGAGGTTGCTAGCTCATCGCCTATAAGAAGAATCATACATACTTGCGGGGTAGACAGAGCCAACAGTTTAAAAAGACTGATAGACCACGTTCAGCTATTTGGCTTTATGATAGAATTGAGATTGAAATAGTGACAGGTTGCTAGCCTTCTCGCCTAAAAGAAGAATCCCAATTTTATTAGCCTATCCCTTAGTCACCTTTTACGACATCCATGGGGAAGAGATCGAGTAGTCTTACTCGTTTTTCTAATGGTGCAGGGAACCACACGGCAAGGAAGAATCCCAAGTCAAATATTAAATTTAGCATTCTCAAATTTTTGGTTTTATAATTTTTGATGCTAATTAAATATCATAATTTAAAAGTTGATAATTTTTACTCTTCTTTAGCATATTCCCAATAATATTCTATAAAGGTAAACATTCGAAAGCTCAGATCTATTATTTCAAAAAGCTATCTATTCGTCCAATTCAATTTCTGAGCCTCATTTTTCATCAAAGCTTGCATATCTCTCATAAATAGCATACTTATATCAAAAGGTCAACACCTATTGTGACCCGGGACAGACAGTTCATAATGTGAGGAACATTAGAGAAGCCGCCATTATGGTAATTCCCCCATTGGCATGCGCATTACCAGGGAAAATAGCCGGGGAGAGAATAAATTTGATAAACATCGCGCTCAACTCGAAATTGGCAGATTTGTTAAGCGAGTCTCTGACTGCAGAAGTGAAGGCAAAAAACAAATGTTTTTGTTTAAATTTTGCAATTCTTGAGTCATATCTCAAAATTATGTAAAACGCCTATAAACATATAGTCGCGTCTATATCCCTTGCGGAGTAGACAGAGCCAACGATCCCGAAAAGCCAGAAAGTGATTCAAATAGTGCAAGCACAATGCCTTCAAGAAGAATCCCATGTTTATTATTAGCCTTTGATTTAGTCGCTTTTTACGAAATTCATAGGCAACTAAGGGGCACAAGAACTACTCGTAAAAGCTGGTTTACATAAAGTTTCAACAGTTTTCGAGTTGACTTGATATCCAAACAGAAAAACTTGCTGTCCTTTTCAAATCTGCAAAAATTTCATGGGAAATTAAACTCCTTATAGTAAGACTTTATCCCTATAATAAAAAGTCGTTATCTATTCCCTCTATGTATGTATGTCCTCTCTGTGAAGAGCCCGAGTGTTTCTCATATTCATTCCTAACCTGGTAGACGTGGGATTCGCACCACTCAGCGCATCAAGCATTTTAACCAGCTCTTGATCAAAACTATTATGGATAACTGTTGAAAAAAATGTTTACAAAGTTTCATTATAACAAGTCTCATTCGCCTTGGACGAATGTGGAGTAATAGCAACGCATATAACTGATACCAATCTTGTTTTATATATTATCATGAATAAGTATTACATGCTCATTAGCAGGCGTTGGCTTAATTATGAATTGACTAGTGTTATGCTCGTGCTTTACCTGCTAGGAGTAAAGTTTTAATTTGTCGTGCTGATAAAATAAAGGAGCTTTGAACCCTATGTACTTGTTGTTCAGGGTTCAATACCAGATAAGGTTAAGTTTAATTATAATTCATCTCAAGTAAAGAAGCATTAAGTATCACTTACATGCTGTTAAAAGTCAAAATTTATTGTATAAAATACAGGTGTATAGAACATTAAGTGAACTTAATACTTGAAGTATTATCTACCCTTCTACCATTGGGTTAAACAGTATTAGGACGAATATAATAAATGTTATGTACACAAAATAATAAACATAAAAAAAATCTAAAAAAATACTTAATAATAAATTAAATTCGTGCAGAATTTCATATGACTTTTTAAGTCTAATCAGGATTGAATAGATTTGTTAGCGCGTTTGTCCTTTTGCAAACTTTGCAAAGATTGGTACCTATTCTGCTTAACCAGAATACAACAAAATACTCTACCTATCTCGCATCTTTAGAAGGGCCAAGACCCTTGAAAAGTATACCTAATAAATGGAAAGAAGAGCACTTTACAAGCTCTTAGTGTAAATCAAAGTACTTCTTCATTCTATTGTGTGGCACTCCATACCAAATTCAGATCTTAGGACTATTCAACGCAAAACAGGCTTATTGTGGTTGATAAAGGCGTTGAATTATTTTGAAATATTTTTATTAATTATTCCGTTGAATTACATTTTTAATAATCAAACGATAAAACTGATTTTTTTCATATGGGATATGATAGTAATTATCTACTTTATGATTGTAATGGTATTAAATAATTCAAATAAAATGTTAAATATTGGTCTGTCAAAGAAAACATGATTTCGGATTAATTTGGCATTCATTCATACATATTATATCATAATATATTTTAACAAAATGTTTGTGAATAAAAAGTTGAAATATTATAATTATTTCTCCTTACAAGTTAATCTTAATGGACGAAAAAGTACATCAACCAGCAATTACTTTTTCCAGAGCAAAATAAAGACATGTTTGACATTTGGAGCAATCGGCAGCAAATCTAAAGGTAAGACAGAGTCACAATAGCTCCAATTTACTGCCTAAATAAATATAACCCAACTAATATTTTATGAGTACATTATCACGCCTATATCCCCTGCGAGGTAGACAGAGCCAACAGACTCGAAAAGACCGAAAGGCCACGTTCAGCTGTATGACTTTACATACCTGAATTAAATATCTATTGTGAGGTTAAATTAAAGATTTTAAAATTAAATATGAGCAAGAAATAAATTATTTTATTTCAACATTTGAACTGAACGTGACCTTTAAAATTTTTCAAGACTGTTGGCTCTGTCTACCACGCAAGGGATATAGACGTGTATATATGTATGTATTTAGTTTAATTTATCTGCTCCTAGTGTGTCCATAGCCACACAAACTTTAAAAAGTTCAACACGGAACCATCAGTCTCCACAATTATGGTGAATCATGATAATTTCTTTAGAACGGCGCTACATTTCCGCGTCGGACCTATGGAGTGGTGTCGGATCACTTATTATTTGAGACACCTTTTACCCGTGGTTTTTAACTAGTTAGGTAGTTTACTATATGACGTGATTTCTTTGTATACATATAATTTCATACTTTTTTTGATCTTGATTATTATTTTTTATGATGAACTTTAAAATAACATTATGTAACCTTTGCGCCTTACAAATTTAACAAAATATTCTAATTCAACAACTAAGGCCAACGGTTAAGATTTGTCGCCTCATATACATATTTACAGAAAGTGTATTTTTGTTCAAACTCGAATTAGCGATGGTCCATTATGCAAATGAATGCATTGTTTATCTATATATAAAAACCTTGCGCCTGCGTCTCGTGAAAAGTCCCTTTCCGTACTCCACACGATTGATGTAGGCATGCAAAATTTCATTATGATCAATTTAATGGTTGGACTGTGAAGAACAATCGTCAAACCAGGGACATTAGTCCCATTTATAATATTAGAGTTAATTATTTATAGATATCTATTCAAAGATATATTTTTCTACTCTTAAAAATTATTATCATCTTTATTACATTTGCATAGCTGCACCACTTATGAAATGCGGCAAATTGCATTCTGCATATCGGACGCAATATGCGTTGACCGTGATAACCACGCCTTCGGTGTTAGAAGTTCGTATAAAAGCATGCATCCCAGCATCAGTGGTCAGTCCGAAGAGATCATCTAGATATGGCAGTTAAGGTGAATAAATATATTGGATTTTCATTTATTAACTAAGATTATTAAGAAAATGTTTAATCTGTCCTCAGTAATTTATTAAGTTAAAATACGATTATGAAGATATGTAACAAGTATTCATTGGGTTTTAAAATAGTAATAATACACAAACATAAAATCCTGAGGCGATAGGCAGAGACAATATCTTGCGACTTGCAATGAGCCCTGCATAATTCTTTCGCTTCATTCACATTCGTAAATATTATTAATATTAGAACTCATATTAGGAAAGTGTAATATTGACGAAATAATAACACAAATATATTTCTTACTAGGTAGACAGAGCCTTGGCTTAGTCTATTGAGTAAAAATAGTCTAAAGACAAGTGCCTATCTAACTGTTTTGTATGGTTTATCGATGGAATAGATTCAGAGATTAGTTTTCGAGACTATAGCCTAAAAGAAAAAGTTTATAAGCCATTTTTTTATTGACCACAAGACGTAGCTGGCACGCTATGAATTTTTGTCATCACAAAATAAAAGACCATCATGAAAGGATAATAATCAACGAATAAAATTACTTTTGACTAATTTCAGTTAATAGTCGTGCTCGCCTTAGCAGCGGTGGCTCATAGTTCGGTGTTGCCATTGGATCACGCCGCTGTAGAACTAGCTGAACCAGAAAGAGCAGATGTCACGAGTTTCTCATACGACGTAGCAGACCCGTACACTGGCGATGTCAAGAGCCAATCAGAAACCCGCGTTGGAGGTACAGTGCAAGGGCAATATTCACTGCTTGACGCTGACGGCACCAGAAGAACAGTTGACTACGCTGCCGATGATCTCAATGGATTCAACGCTGTCGTGAAGAAAGATGCTGTTGGTATTGCGGCTCCAGTTTTTGCTCAACGCGCTGTTGTTGCTCCAGCGTTGACTCACAGTGTATCTGCTCCACTCGTGTCAGCCGTTCCAAATTATGTGAACACTGGAGCTGTAGTTTCTGCTCGTACCGTCGCCGCTCCTTCTGTCTACGCCGCTTCGGCTCCCCTCGTATCCCGCCCAGTTTTGAATGGAGCATCTCTCGTTGCCACACATAATTTAGCAGCCCCAGTCTTAACTGGTACTAGTCCTTTAGTCAGTGCTCGTACTTTAGTCGCACCCTCTGCTTACACTGGTGCTAATCTTATTTCGCCGCGTACCGTAGCGGCACCTTCTGTTCTTACTGGTGTAGCTCCTGTTTTAGCTACGCGTACTCTTACTTCTCCTTCTTTTGTTAATACGCCTTTACTTTCTCATTCCGTTGCTGCCCCTTCTTTGTATTCTTCTCCTCTTGTTTCCCATTCCTTAACTGCGTCTCCAGTTTACGCCGCCTCCGCTCCGTTAGTAACTGGTGGTTATACAGCTTCCGCTCATGATGTGTTAGCAGCACGTGCTCTATCAGCACCGCTTCTGGCGAGTGGCACTTTGGTTGATGGGAGGACACTAGTGTCATCACACGGTGTCCTTCCTTCGCGCTTAGTAACTGGTGGTGGGTTGGTTCGCACTGTTTCTGGCTGGTAAATTCCTTCTTCATCACGAAATAAAGATCATCCCAACGACCGCAATGTGTTCATAATCAATACTTTAATAAAGGAAATAAATGTGATATAATATATAACTGTTACCATTTTTTTTTTCAACCTTGTGTATTTAAAACCTACGAAGGCACAAAAGTGCATATTATTTATTTAAAAAAAAAGTTTTTTTGCTTCGCTCCCATAATAATTTTTAAAAAAGCATGTTTATAATGATTTCTCAGTCTGTGCCAAATGTCATCAAAGTCTGTTTAAGCATTTTTAGAGTGCATTGCTTACAAAGAAAAATGCAAATTATTAGGAAAACCCCATTTATAGTTCAAGTATTTAGTTCAAGTTCCTCCTTCTCCACTCACTATAAAGAAAACTAGATCTTTTGTGTCGTCAGTTTGTCGGACAGTCGACCTTGCATTTCCGGAGGCTGATGTCAAGTGATCCGATGATGTTGCATTGGATAACTAGTTCTGCAAGTTATCACCTTTGATGCCTTTCTACTCGTAGTTATAAAACCTCCACAATCCATTATTTTAATAAAATTAAAAAAATATATTAAATCATCTGACTTTTGATGAATATTTTAAAAAAAGTTATCATTATCGCACTGCTGAAAAATAAAATAATTTAATCATTTCCTATTGCCGTAGTTAGATGTTTTATTAGTAATAATTAGATTTACCTAATTTAAAAAAAAAATATTCATACTATCCTCATAAAATTAAAATTAAATCGTGTTTGTCCAGTTTGTTTTTTTATAATTTGATACCAACAAAAACACTCTTAAAACATGACTGAAGAAATATAAACAAAATGCATTTATTACTCTCTGACAGCTGTTAAAATATAAACTGAACTTTTTATCCCGTGCTCCATCAACGTAAAGGTCTGACGCTGACCTTGACAATCAAATTTGATGTTACATAACATTGCATGATCTCGAATCATGTAACCGTTGCGGTTTCTATGGTCTCACTGCTATCAAACAAACGATATAAATTTAACGTATATTGCACTTTTTAATACTCGTACATGAATCTTAATTCTATCTTTGGCTTAATATAATATATATATATTAAGCCAAACAGCTGGACGTGGACGTAAAATTATAATATCATAAATATAAGAGAAAACCATGATACTTAAAAAATAAGTAAACTAAGTGCAACAATATTCAAAAAGTAAGACCGATTCAATAGTTTAGTGGATGGCTCAATGATAGCAATGAAGTGATCGAATTCCATATAGTGTATGTATTTGTCAAATTTTCTCAGTATAGATGGTCTTATACAAAGGTTTGTTTTGATAAAAAAATAATACTTAATAATTTTTATTTATATTTATGATTTATAATGCTTTTAGCATTAAGTCCGCCAATCGAGCTTTTTATTTCTATTTCGTACAATAAAGTTTAAATAAATAAAATATAAATAAAAAATAAATTACAATTGCTGGAAAATTCTTGAAATGATTGATATAATAAATGAATAAAGAGCTAACTTTATGTTAGATACTAAAATAAGATGTGAAATTATTTCAAATATTGTTTAATTTTTTAAGGAATTAATGCATAACAGTGTTAGTTTTATATAACTTCATTTAGACCACAATTGTATCTTTCCATTTAGCCGAACTGGTTGTATGAAATGTCAAAGATAGATAATCAATCCAATAATACTCATAACTCAGGCTCGTAATTACGATAGATTTTACCGACTTGGTATAGACAAATGTTTTTTTTTTTTTTTTTTGCATAGTCCCGATCCGCCTTCGTCCTTGTATATCCGGACTGTACGTACGCACGTAGATTTTAATGATCATGATAATTTTTAGGGTTCAGTAGACAATAGTCATAAAAGGAACTCACATTGTTTGGTCAGCTTTTAGTTTTTTAAAATAAGTATTCGTTTTTCGAGTTCTTAATTACAAATCTGTTCTCCTCCTCAATTTTAAAGTTATCGAATCCATTATTAATTTTTTTTTTGTTGTTATTTTATCGATAACTAGAATACTCCAGGAATGTCGGGATATCCTCTCTTAGTGCTACCTTAGACCACAATTTCCAAATCTCTAGACTCAGCGGTTAAGGTCGTGCTATATATAAGTCCAGTCAGTCATGAAGTCTTTATATAAATATATAGATAAATAGATTAGTATATATAGTAGCAAACAAAGTGCTACAAAATCCTTCCGAGTCCAACTCGCACTTGACCAGTTTTTTAAAGATCAAGTGACCATACTTTGCCAGCCACGCCCTCGCGTGTCGAAGCTCCATATAAAAGCTTCTCAAACGCAGCATCCGCATCATTCATCGAGTGAAAATCCTCTAGTCTTGACGAAATGGCAGCTAAGGTGATTATTTTTTTTTTTAATTTATATTTCTGAAGTGCTTTGAAAAGATTGTAGTGAAAGTGTTAGATGAATTTATTGTTAGGTACTGTAAAACTTAGCTTTTTCTCGTCTTATGTCGCGTTTCTTGTATTAAATAAACATTAAAATAAAATTGCACTAAGTACTTCATGTCTGCTAAAAATCTAATTTATCGAGAAAAGTCGTTAGTGAAAATTCTTCTCACTTTGTTTAATTTTTGCTTAATGCAAATCAATAGTTTAAAAAACAATTAACTATTTGTGGACGTGTCTAAATTATATGCAATAATGTATTTTTAAAATCATTCCAAAATAATAATTACTTATCTCCCTCATAGTCAACTTTTTCCAATTTAATTTAGTGCTCATAAATTCAAAACCCGAAGTTGCTATAAATAGGTACATTTTGGTGATAGGATAGCTTTACACAAAGATTAAAAAGATTTTAAAGGTCAAGTTTAAGGGTCAGCTGGAATACCAATTAATTTTAAATTTAGGTGGAACATAGCCCTTGGTCGCGAGTTCATCTATGTTAATTTAGTAGCTAGAGATATCATTAAGAATAGCCTCGTGGCCTCAAAGCGCCAATACAACCTATATATAACAATAATACATACATACACATGGTCACGTCTATATCCTTTGCGGGGTAGACAGAGCCAACAGTCTTGAAAAGACTGAATGGCCACGTTCAGCTATTTGGCTTAATGATAGAATTGAGATTCAAATAGTGACAGGTTGCTAGCCCATCGCCTAAAAAAGAATCCCAAGCTTGTAAGCCTATAACAATGTACGACAATATATCTGGCTTTAATAAAACCTAAAACCTTTATAAAGAACTTCCTTTAAAAACATTGTCTTTCTTTGTTTCCAGTTTGTTGTAGTTCTCGCTTTGGTGGCCGCGGCCCAATGCTCGGTGGTGCCATTGGCGCGAGTAGACAACGACTACACCAGCTTCGCGTATGACGTCGCAGACCCCAACACCGGCGACTTCAAGAGCCAAGTGGAAACCCGAGTGGGGGGCACCGTTCAGGGACAGTATTCGCTGCTAGACGCCGACGGCACAAAGCGAACAGTCGATTACGCCGCTGATGACGTCAATGGGTTTAACGCTGTCGTACGCAAGGACCCGGTCGTAGCCGCCTCTCCTGTCGTAGCTGCTCCCGTCGTAGCCGCTACGCCGGTCGTAGCGCATACTCCTGTTGTCGCTGAGCCGGCGGTAGTAGCCGCTCGAGTTGCTACACCCGCCGTCTACGCCGCGTCCGCTCCTGTTGTCACACGTACTTCTGTAGCCGCTCCTTCTGTGTACTCTGCTCCAGTAGTCGCAGCTAGGTCCTACTTCGCTCCAACAGTCTACAACTCAGTCGCTAGCCCAGTTGTTGCAAGGAGTTTCGCGTCCCCCTACTACGCGTACTCCGCCCCCTCTGTTTCGTACTGGTAAATTCGACGGTCAAATTAGATATACGCCATGAAGTGTTCCGAAAATTGAGTTGTTAAATTTGTATATATAGATACAAAATAAAATATGAAACATTGAACATAGTTTTCTTTTATCACACCTAATTTTTACAATATCAGCTGATAAATTATTTGGACTAATTCCAAGTAAATATATATTCTGATCAAATATCCTTGAAATCCTTCCACCAAAATGTCCTCAGTACCTTGACACCAGACCTTCATGTCTTAAATTAATAAACCTAGATAGGGATCATTGTACGGATCCATAGAACCCTATAAGTAAGATGATAAGACAACGCTAAAAAAAGCTCTGTCAACTTGATCACGTAGTGATCGGGTTGCCTGATATAAACCGAAAGGCTTTTACACAGCCAACCAACACACAAACATACGTATATAATTACGTCTTTATACCTTACAGGGTAGACAGAGTTAACAGTCTCCAAAAGACTGAGACTGAAATAGTGACAGGTTGCTAGCTCATCGCCTAAATGAAGAACATACATCTGCAAGGGATATAGACATATGCGGGGTAGACAGAGCCAACGGTCTAGTAAAGACTGATAGGCCACGTTCAGCTATTTGGCTATAAGATAGAATTGAGATTCAAATAGTGACATTTTGCTAGCCCATCGCCTAAAAAAGAATCCCAAGTCGCCTTTTACGACATCCATGGGAAAGAAATGGAGTGGTCCCATTCTTTTTTGTATTGGTGCCGGGAACCACACGGCACGGTAAATGAAGAATCCTTATCCCTATTAACCTTTCCTTTGACTCACTTGTACAATCTTCACGGGAAGGTGATTCCTTGCTGACACACACATTGTTTTTTCATTGCTAACAAGCCAGAAACTTGCACCGGGCGAATGTGCCTATTTCTATAACAAATACGTACTAGGTGACCAGCAAAATTTATTTATTTCTTTTATTTAAAGCTTTATTGCTATTTTACATAATTTAGACGGATCAAGTAGCAAGCGACAGCTAGTAATCAATTGTTGTAAATTGACGTCCGGTAAAAATGCTGCGGTGTAGTTTGTTCCGCCGCTTCTTCTACACATGTGCTTTGGAAGCGGTAGTAGTTATAATTAGATTTAAGTGATGTGACGACAACAAGTGATACCTTGTATCCAATTTTGAAAATGAATCTATTCTATTCTATTCTAAATATATGACCGTGATATAACTTGCCAAGTTGTTTTTTTTATGTAATTAGTGATAAAATCTGTGATTTAATAACAACTTGAAGCTAAGTTATTAATTACGATAAAGATCAGCGTATATCCTCTGCATACGGAAATCTGTGTCATCGTTAAAACATTTATAAGAAACCGCTGTTTATTTAATTACAGGAAAGTTCTTATAAGTTAGGGCCGTCCTTTGAGGACTACTTATTTATCTACGTCAGTATATCCTGTCAACTTCCATACATAAAACTTATCTTATATATAACTAGCGACCCGCCTCGGCTTCGCACGGGTGCAAAATTCGGAATTTTTTTTACATAAAAACCATCCTCTTGAAACACTCTACCTGTTACAAAAAACCACATCAAAATCCGTTGCGTAATTTTAAAGATTTAAGCATACAGACAAACAGACTAAAATAGCGACTTTGTTTTATACTATGTAGTGAAGTTCTAGTGTTACAATGTTCGTTCCAGTACTCCTCCGAAATGTCTGTAATGAAGTTTTGTAAGCATATTGAGTAGGTTTGAGAATTGGCCAACAACTACTTTTCATACCCCGTAGTGATAAGGGTTGTCCACCCTTAATATTTTTTTTTAACTAGAAATTACTTAAAAATTATTTAAGCGTTTCCCGCGACAGCTCTTAAGTACATAAAATCATGCTTCTTTAAGTCAAAGTAGATACCTGAATACAATTTATAAGGCACACACCATTTTAAAAAACCTTCAGATCGACCATAAATAAACTCAGTCTCTTTCTAAAAATAAGAATAGAAATAATCATATGTCTTAAAGTAAGCCAATTATAATATCTAAGGTTCATTCATTATTTCATTCATATTATCCTGTCAGCCATTAAAAAAAAGTGATAAGTAGAATACATACATACATATACATATGGCCACGTTCAGCTATTTGGCTTAATGATAGAATTGAGATTCAAATAGTGACAGGTTGCTAACCCATCACCTAAAAAAGAATCCCAAATTTGTAAGCCTATCCCTTAGTCGCCTTTTACGACATCCATGGAAAAGAGATGGAGTGGTCCTATCCTTTTTTGTATTGGTGCCAGGGGTACACGGCCCGATTAGTAGAAAAAAAAATATTTTTTCATTCTGTTTTAAGAATCAGAAGTTTAACTTGCAGTTCTTATAAAGTTCCGTGCCCACATATTTTGACACACTATTGAATATCGGAAGTCAAAAAGTATTTTAAATTTGTTTACCTACTAAATACTCAATTATTAATAAAGAAAGGCCACCCACTCAGCTGTTGATATTTAAACAAATGGTCAACCAATTTGCATACAATGGGTGTTAAATCTTAAGTAGAGCTTGTACTGACCTTGCAAGGCCTTTATCGAGAGATAAGTGAAGGAAATATCACAAATCTTTGATCAGTGTAACCTGGTACTTTATCTTTCCATTATGTCTCGAAACGGCCCCGACATTTGTAATATCGGTGATGAGGAAAAAGCGTGATGTATTATCAGCTTCAAATCCTACTATGAAAAAACTGAAACTTTTTTGAGCTGTACCAAACTTGCCAACATTCTAAAATCCAGATTTTTTAGTTTGTTCTCACGGTGAAGGAAAACTTTAATATTCAGCGTCTAGTTAACTTGTCATTGAGTAGGTACAACTTCGATAATTGAAGCACAGATTCAAATTCTGCCGGGAACATTGCTCTCTTCTGAGTTAAGTACCCTACATCAGTTTTATTTCTTATCTTATGATTCTCTTAGGGGAAAATTAGTGGGGATATCCTGCTACTTCTACGTTAGTTACCCTCAAGTCAGATTTTTACTCGTAATAATTCTGTCTGAAAGGCTCGTGAAAGGCTAAAAGGGAAGAACCGTGGACGCGCCAGAATTTGAACCTGTGCTTCAATCATCAGAGCTCTAATGAACGACTGACAAAACTGCTGGGTAAAATGAACTTGAAATTTAGCATTCAATTCTTTAGGAAGTAGGAGAGGTTTTCCCAAAATTCCTACGGGAATGAGAAGTAAACTTTGTGATTTTTACGCGAGCCGAGATGCGGACTCTTAAAGCAAGAAATAAAACATCGACGTTAATTTTAGCAACATTTTTTTATTAATTTAAGAATTCCACAATGGAACAAATTTCCTCATATAATCTAGACCTAGTCAGATTGTAGGTAGGTACATTATGTGGACTAAATCTGTATGTCTATAACGCCAAAATTAGTGCACTGTCAGACAAAATTTCCAGTAGGCATGCTTTTAATAAACAACTCAATTTTTACGTACAGATTTTCAAAAACATTTGTATCATGCTCACTTTATTAATTTTTTTCAAAAAGAAAGTTTTTTTGAAAAAAATCAATAATAATACTTTAGTTTTGTAGGCTTTTCTTTGAAACATATTTTCTTTACTTATTTGACTTGAAGTGTTAAAACCACCCAATGATTAGGAAATCTTAAAGGTAAATAGTAATTGGTATTTACTTATAGTTAATTATATTTTTTAATTAAATTGTGTGTGGTATTCTCACATGATTCCAAATGTTTTTGTTTTAATATAGAAGCTCGAAATGTTTTCAAAGAGAATTTATGTCAATTGTTTTTTCTATCCGTTAGATTTTTGACGATTTTCGATAAAATCCCGAGCTTCCAGTACACTTAACCAAACATAACATTTATCTACACCACATATTTAACAAAATACGCCAAAATGTTACCACACTAAAAAATTCGCTAGAACAGGTAAAATTATTACCGTTTTACATTATCGCATAAAGTAATTAACTATAGGGCCGACGCATACTATTAATTCGTATGAAGCCATATGACTTTTTTGTGACGCGGCCCTAACACAAAAAAGCATCGTTTGTGGTCAAACCATTGCCTTAACTCAATACAAATACAGTTAGGTACATAGTATGCAAATGTTTTAAAAGAATTTTTATATACACCAACCCGCTTTCCTTTAGTACATTCACTTGCTACAAATTTACAGTACAAAAACTGAAATAAATCATCATCTCTAATGTAAAATCACAAGTAGTGCTATTCTTATTGTTAAGGAATTATATATCTTCCATATAATATAAAAAAGTTGCTTAAAAAAATCACAGACAATCACTTTCCCTTTACAGACATAAACCATCGACCGAATTCCTTATAAGCATTATTTCGCTACGTACAAAACCCTACTTACTTAGTTTTACAACCTTGATGGTTTATACAATCTTACAATCGATTCTAAGTCACCAATTTATTTATCATTATCAATCTACAACACATACTCAGATGACTACCTTTTGTATACCCTCGCGTCCACGTGATACACCACAAGTAAGTTATTTTATACGAAAACAACTAAACTTACACACAAATTATAACGATGCAACTCACTCACCAATCATAACCGTTATTAATCTCCCTTTAGGTTATTAGTTAGCAAAGTTAATGAAGTGTGATTGCCTAATTTATCAATGTAGGCGCTTGAGAATAACAAGGGTCAGTATTGGTTTTGTGTGTCACATCGACGAAAACATTAAGCCATTTCAAGAAATATCTTAGAACAATCCGTCGCGGGCTGTCGTACATTATTTAGTTATTTTTGTACTCTCCTTGAATCTACATTAAATTAACTTTGTAGTGCCCCACAAAATACAATTTTGGCAACATTTACATAAAACTGTTAATTTTCCTTTAATTAATTTGTACTGGCATTAACTCTTTTAAGACTTCAGAAATTTGTACTTTAGTTCTTGTTTGAGAGTGCTCGTTGTTTTTTTTTTTTACATTTTTAAAGATATCGTGTAACATTTACACAAAGATGACACCAAGAACATAGTATAAGTAAGTGACACCGATACTATTCCATTTGAACTTAACGAGACGAAGGTTAAATATTATAATCATGATGTATTTATTTACAGTCATGGGATGACCATATCGCATGCCGCGCCCCATCGTTTTTCGTGAAACAATGTTAGTTTGCGGTCATTCACCAAATTCAAGTCTAATGTGCGATCGGCCCATTGCCAATGCATAAACACACTTGCGACACGATGCGACCAAGAAACTTTTTTGTCGCCAAACGCCATTCTTAACGTAGAGCTGAACAAAGTAGGTACACAGTTCGTTCGTATTGTTCAACCTACTTAGTTAAAAACTGACCAAAATACTAGCGTTCTGCAAAATACCCTAGAGTATTTTTTAATCAAGGCTAGTATCCCTCTTTTGGGGAGAATGGAGTTCTAGACCGGGGAAATGCAGTACTCTGGTAAAAGTCTATGCGTCTGCAGGTTTGGCACAACCGCAAAACTACCATTTTTTCAAGATAACAGCCGCACTGAGTCCGTTCAATAACAATGCTTGACCAAGTCCGTGTGTTGGTGATTTTACTCTAGTGATCAGGTAGTGAGCAGAATTAAATTACTTTAATTTATACTTACATAACATTTAAATGCGAGAGAACATTAATTTTTTTTTATCTTTATAAAATTCGTAGACGATCCGACCACATTTCGTGGCACAATCGCGAGTGCGTCCTTAAAATATAAAAACATCAAATGATTATACTTAAATATTTCCTGTCCGGTAAAGTGCAACTATTTTATGAATATTAGGTACTTAAATGTCAATTCCTTAAATAATGTACTTAAATATTTTATAATAAACATTAAACACGATGGACGGGTGTAACTTGTCAAAGACAAAATAAAATAGTGAGAAAATAAAAAGGAGTGAAGGAAAAAACAAATAAACAAAAAAAAAGGGTGATTTTGTTACATTTTTTTAATTCGCAGAAACCTAACAAACAATAATTTTCATTTTTTTCTCCTTAAAACATAGTAACATCTATGCAACACAAAAAAGTAACTGGGGAAAAGTAATAATTAAAATTATGAATATTTTTTTATACTCCGAAGAGTGAACCAAGGTACATTTAGATTACGTGGAGACTTGAGCCGACCCCGAGTGGCGCGGGCCTGAGGTACGTCGATGAGATTTTTATATCTACCCTAATTAACACTTATACTAAATAAAGAGAACCCCAAACTAGAAAACCTAGTTCGAAGCACCCACTACCAACCAGAGATTCAATGAATGTGCTTCATAGATTTCAAACTCAGAATTATTTACATACGAGTAGAAAGATTTCCAGCCAGTATTAAAAGTAATCTACAAAATAGAACAGCATCAAAATTTGAAATATAAAATACTATTAGGAGTCATACTAAAAATTGAATCCTGAGGTAGCATATTTGTACTTTAAATTTATTTTTTTCATTTTTCGCATTTCGCTTACGAACTAAATTTTATATTTTTTTCTCATATAAAAAATCTATAAGCTTACTTATAACTAAGTTATTTCCTCGAGGTAGATAAACTTAATATACTAAAGGGCCTTGCATGAGTCAACATTCAAAACTTGCAAATTTCAATTTACCAAAAGATCGACCAGCGAATGTACTTTTCTTTTTTTTTTTTTGCCAAAACATATAAATGTGGAATCATCACAGGGCCCATGTGACGGCAGAGGGTCACCATACCCGTAACAATCTTTGGCTTTACCATCACGACACATCGCGATTTATTTACAAATAAAAGAAAAAAAAACTTAACTAACACCTTATCAATGTTAACATCCAAACGGTACCCAAAATATAGATAATAAAATTATGATCCAACAAAAACTTCACAGCACAATATGTACCTAGGTAGGAAGGTATATAAAAATATTACACTCAATAAATTCAAAATTAGAACGTATGTAAATAAAATCGCTGGAAGAAAAATTGGTAACAGTGTTGGATCCAACTTTACCGGCATCCGATTTACCAAACTTTTGAAATTCAAAAAATTTGGTAAAACGTACACGTTATCTTGTACTAAACCATTGCCTTCTAGACAGAATTAAAGCCACTATATAGAGAAGATCGGCCCAAGTCTGGAGGGGATTGCAATACACCGACTAATGTGATTATCTTATCACATCGAATACATTACAACTATTTAGGGACTAATAACTTGTCCTCTAATTAGCTTTAACAATGCATCAACTTAATTTAGACGTGTTATAATTATATTCATGTATACTGTAATTTTGTACAATCATCACCAGAAATTACAATTTATTAAATTTACAATTTAAATCAACTAGAAAAAATAATGTAAATTGACGTGTGAAATTGTAATCTAACATTTGTACCTTAAAATTTTTGAGAGAAAAAACTGCGTTTTGTTAGGGACGTTTGTGTCATAGACTAATCAATCGCTCATCCCATCGCACGCTTCACCCAAAATTAAAACAAGCTTAAACATGTGATGCGCTAACACAATCCTTTTTTTACATATCACAAAAAACATTAAATGTCAAAAGAAATCACAAGTATGAATTTTTAATTCATAAGTAAAATAAAACGAAGACAAAAATAGAACAATAATTTTCCTTAATTCTTTTCTCAATAATAATAAAAACGCATTGTTAACAAATTGAAACAGCAAAACCTTTTTGCCTTAACTATCAAATACACTTACTGAAAGAATGCCAATTATATGAAACGTAATATTTTTACAATAATCACCGACTCTGATGAAAACATCCCTAAACTGTCCCCCTTTAAAGGTCAACATAAAAATCGTGGTACAATAATTCCAGGCCTATCCAAGCTCTGTGATTGGCAAGTTAATGGATGACGTCATTTGATTTCAGCCAATCAGATTCAAAGGAAACCAGAAAGTGACTGAAAAAAAATCAGTCATATTTTATTTCTATAAATCGTGCATTGAAATGGCTATTTGGTGTATTTGTACACTTATATGTACGTGTATCTTTACTATTTGAAAATAAATGATATTATATTCACTTGTTGATAATATTTCGAAAATTTATCGTATGTACGAACGTCATGACGCAATGACGGCTCCAAATCTTTTGATGAATCAAAAATACCTGGCGAAATTGTATCACGGTTTGAATATCGACGAAATTATTCCAACTAAAAAGTAATGCAAAATTTCATGAAAAGTAACTAAGTAAATTTAAATTTTGAATATTTATCATAATTCTTGTGAATAATGAAATAATTTTGAATCTATTGCACTAATCCGAAAATATTTTCTAAATCTGCATTCGTAAAGATTTACAACTCTGAATACGAAAAAAGGACTTAATGCATATACCTACTTAGTTGGAATTACTCATGTCAATAGCTCTTATCGGCTTCAAACTCCTTGCAGACGAAATAATTCTAAAAAAAATGCAATTTCTGCTTTCCTCCAAACCTCAATTTTCTCGAGTCGGATACCCAGCAAACCACCTGATTCTGGTTTAAAGACGATAATCATAAACCTCACCTCCCCCCTCCACACCGAAAACAGTCGTGCAACACATCCATACATTTTTAACTCTAAATGTGATTGGACAGCGAACTCAACTGTCAACGCTTGTCACGATCAGAAATCGATCATTCATTTAAAAAAAAAAGAATATAAATTACCAGCCAGTTTATAAAGATCTGATATATTGAGGTATAGGTACAATGTCATAGCTTCTATCGTATATATAGCATCTTAAATCGTAGGTGCTAGAGGGACGCCGATGTTGCAAATGCAAAAGGGTTAAATGTATTCTGTATTTTACTATCATTAACGAGTGAGCCACCATTCAAAGATAACTAAAACGTTGCCTTACAAAATGGTAGGATTTTTTTAATCTGTATAAAAAAAGTCGCTGAGCCTTCATAAAGCATTAAATATAGTGTACCTTAAAACATAAATATAATAAATATGAATGCAACTCATTCCTAAATATCAGGAATAGCACACAGTCGCTACATTCACACTTAACAAAAAAAAATAATAATAAAAATAAAATAAATAAACTGTGAACTTCTATTGTGTATTTGGCACTGTCCCATCTGCTTGTTGCTATTGCAGTAGTTGAAACATCGGTCAACGGCGGTTTCTCAACAAAATATAATACAAACAGCCCGCCGTTGGCCGTAATAATCATTTAAAATAATTATTTCCATTAAAAATCTCAACTGGTTGCACTTGAAATGACTAGGAATATAGAAGTAGTAAGTGGCATTCATCAAAATACGACGAAATGTTAAACGGAATGTTAAAATCGATCCCATCCCATTGAAACATATAATTATTTGGTCTCAATAGTAACATCCGAACAGGCGAGCCTTAACGAACGACTGATATTGATAACACATTCATGCGTCTAATCATACATGCAATTTTATTTAATAACACTTTTGTTTACCTAACTACTTATGTATCTAGGGCAAATTGTACTTTGTACAAAATTAAAACTGCTCGATTTTTGTACAGTAACTACACCACCGTCCGCTTGCCCTGCCCTTACGACAATGTGGCAAAAATAAATGTAGCCGGTCATACTATCACAGATGTGTTTGATTATGCAACTTAAACTGGTATATAGTCTATTGTCATAGAAATATGTAATATAATTTAAAAAAATAAAAGAAACATTAGTCTGAGGTAGTTTGCCACAATGCAATTCAGCGTGTCTCAACTTAGGTCACGGCGAGATACATTCTCCTATTATTTACATACTCTTAGCCTATGACCGTCAGTCTCAACATCTTCTCTAAGATTCCCTAGCTCTGGATATAAATAAGCTATGTCAAACCCGAGAGCTCAAACGAATAAGGTAACTTATCTCACAGTCAACTGGACAAATATTACTAGATAAAGTATGCAGAAAATTAATACGCGATGAGAATGCAACAGGTACAATATTTTTAAAACAAAGTACCGAACAGAGACGAGCACTGAGCAACCATTCGAAGTCACACTTGAATATTTAAATTAAGTAACAATTATCGCACAATTTAAAAACCTTAAAAAAATCTTAAGATCAATTTCTGAGGTAGATTACTGATTACAATAATATATCAACGAGGTAATTTATTGTACGCATGTTACGAGAGCGCGGCAATGGCGGCCGGTCCTTAAATATAACCAAAACCCGCAGGTAGGCGGATATTTGAAATTGGAATTAAAAAAAAGCGTCCACTTTTTCTGACGCCTACAAAAAAAATACTATTCATATAAAAGAAACCAGAGATATAAGATGGTAAAACTTTCTTTGAAAAATTCAAATTAGGAAATGCTGAAATTCGTAATTGGACTTATTATACCTATATATTTTCTTAATCGTATTTTTGAGCCAGAACTGACAGGCAATAAAAATTCGAAAACGGAACAGGAACAGCCGCCGCTGCCGGCCGAAAAGAGCAGAGGTAGTTCGGTTGAGAGGATTGTTCGAAAAGGGGTTTACTGCGTATGATTGGGGAGGGGCCCTTGCGGGAGGTGGGGGGTGACCTGGTGGCGGTGCTCGCGCGCAATGTGCCGGCGCACGGTGTTGTTCCTGGTGAAGGTGCGCGAGCAGTGCGGGCACGGCACGCGGATGCCCTGGTGCCGCTGTCGGATGTGCGCGCGCAGGTTCGTCTCGTAGCCGTATAGTCGCTCGCAGTATGGACACTTTAGCTTTTTACCTGAAACGGCATTGGTAAGGTTATGATAACCGTTTTTTTTTTTCGTCTACTTCGACATCACTCAGGCTGGGCAAGGTTCTCAGGAGAATCGCTACATATAATTATCGGGGTTACCAGTGTGACATCATCCACCATCCTTATTACGTTAAAAAAAAAGATTTTGGTAAGCAATCCTTAGACAGACTTGCTGGTAATCATCTTGGCTGCTCTGATTTCTGGGCTATGTTTGAGTGCTAATGGCGACACAGCCATAGGTCTGGTTTCGATTCAAAATGATCCTTAATAAAGTGTTACAAGTGTTATTGTATTTACCATCAGCTGTTGCAATCCCTCCAGACTTGCTAGTAATAATCTTGGCTGGCCAGATTTCTGGGCTAGGTTTGGGCGGCAATGGCGACGTAGCCATGGGCTTGTCGTGGTAGTTGGTGGTGGGCACCGACGCCGGCGGAGGTGGAGAGCTGTTATAGGTGGCCGCGTGGTAATCATTCTCGCTTTTTATCCGAAGATCTAGAACGAGAAACTCAACATTGATTGCCTGGAAGAAGTTTTTGACATAAAACGAGCGCTTGTAGAAGTTGCTTTGGTTGTGAACTAGACGTTAACATGAAGCTTCAACCTATTTAGAATCACAAAAAATCAACCACTCTTTGCCATCTAAAACACTACCATGCCGCTAAACGATGGATCACTTCGACGTCCCAAGCCAAGCTATAATGAGGTCGTCTAAGAAAGCCTCATCATATTATGCATTAGACCCCCTCCAATGAGTAAAGTCAGGACTAAGTGCTACCAGTTTACACGTGCTGGCCAACTCATTTAAGCTTCCAAACTATGCCTACCTTCTGCACCTTGTTCGCTATTCATGTGGTCTACCATCTCGTCATTGGCCGATGCGCTGCGTTCGTAGCCATTGTTCTTTATGGCGTTCCCGAGAGTGGACGTACAGTCAGACGGGTTGTCTTCATACCGGGCGCTTGCGCCGGGCGAAGACCGCGTATCCGGCTCGTCGGCTACGCTGCCGCAGTGCGATGATGACGAACTTTGTCTGGAAGGTAATAATTTTTCAAATAATAATTGTGTGCGTAGCGGATTTTTGGCCAACATCAGTATTCACCAGCCAATAAAATGGAGCGTTGTGATTGGTTTATTGTTTGACTTCTCTACGCTTCAGTGAGAAAATTTCTTCAGAATAACCTTGATAAACTTGAGTTCTTTTAAGGGTCTCGACAAAGTTTTTCTTTTAGCATTATTAGCAAACTTGGTTTACTGCAACTTCCCAACCTTGACTTTAAAATTCAGGCTCATAATCACCTGAATAGAACAGAACTAACCTGTAATTCCTAGCATGTGGGCTCTGCGCTGGCGAGGGTTTCGGAGGGGCGGGTCGTCGGTGAGAAGTGGAGTGAATGGGTAGATGGGCTGGCGGCGCGTACCGGCCCATGTTACCACCGCTCGTGTGGATCGGCATACCGTATTGTGACATGATCGGGGCGAACGTAGCCGTGTGGGACTGTGGCGGAGCAGACTCCTGGAATTCAAATCATCACTCTCAAATCCCTATTCCATTAATCCACTTCAGGGTAAGGTAAAATTGTCTGTTCTACCAATAAAAAATGGCACAAATAACTGGAGAATCCAATCGACTGATTCAATCCATCGTAACTAACTTAAGATGCTGAATTGTTAACATCGTTAAGTTAACGGAAACCTACAAGTATCTGTGTCCATCCGTCCACCCATTATGCAGAAGTAACAACAGTTGGGAAAGGCAGAAGGCAGCCCATCATTTGCAAACAGACTGAAGTCCCGAAGCAAAACAATTGAGTTTGCAATAAAAAACATGGACAGAGAAGAGAGTAACAACATATACAGTTACCTGTACTTCACCATTCCCATTCCCTGAAACCGGACTCGTCTTGACTCGTGTCTGACGATCCCCCGTGGTGGGTGTGGCCTGTTGCTTCACCCACGCATCCGGGGACATCTCCATCGACAACCCTTTAACCTGGAAACGAACAATTTTTAGAAATGAGCTGTGCAAATAAAGAAAATTCATTTATGTGTACAAAAATATGCAGGATCATTTAACACAGAAATTGTAGTACAAAGGTGCAAAGGTGTTATTTCAATAGAAATCTCTTCCAGTAGACCGTGAGAGGAGATATGAATATTGGAGCTATATGGCGTAGACATAAATATTAAGAACTAAACATATAAATTTTTTTACCATTGCTTTTTTAAGTTAAATAATAGCTAGTTTATAAAGTAGTGATTCAACTTTCCGAAAACCACTTGAAATTTCAATATTAAGATCGATTCAAAGTCAGTTAAATTTCTTAAACCTCCTAAGTGTAACAAACACTTTCCTGAAAACCACATCAAAATCGGTCCAGCTAAACGCGAAATAATCGTGGACAAACAGATCTAACTGTAAACCAAATTTTTTTTGAAAGCAATTAAAAAACGAACCTGTAAATTCTCCCCACTTTTGAGGAAGCTGGACAGCGCATCCTGACTGACATGAACCTCTCCTTTGTACATGAATTCGAGCAAGGCCTGCATGTTGTCCGCAGTAGTGGCTTCGAGGATAACGTAGCAGGCCCCAGCATGGCTCGGTGGCGCTGTGTCGAACAGCTCTTGAAAATGTTTGCTGCACGCTGCCAGGATCACCTTGTGGGCTTTGAACTGGCGACCTGGAAAGAGGGTGGGGTTTTATTACGTCTGTGAGGGAAGGTTCTTGTTTGTTAACTTATTGTTGCACTTAAGATTTACACGTAGAGAACAAATGTGTAGGTTTATAGTATACATAGTATTGTATGATTATTAAACGTTTTTTTATTATCACCCAAACAAAGGCTCTCTGCTGAACCCAAAGGTAGACTGTTGGATAATGCTATTATAAGCATTAAGTCCGCCTATTGTACTTTACAAATTGTAATTGTTACAATAAGGAATGAAAATATGTACAAAGGCAGACTTATCCCATTTGGGATATCTTCCAGTAAACCAATATTCTCAATATGCAATTATTTATTGCATCTTATAAGTTTACATAGACATTCTCCCAGAGGGGTAAGGGTTAACCATTCCGAAATACGAATAGGTACCCTTAGTTATTTCATTATTGGTGTTTTGGTATCGCACTAAACTTTGAAAACAGCGCTTATACGAAATGAATTTTTGTGAATAAATGCGATAGTCCTATTTTCATGCTATTTTTCCATTAGATACTTCTTTCGACTTCCGTGTGAAAATATTAAATTATATATTTTGATATAAATTTATGCCGTATGGTTCCCGATACTTAAGGATTGGACCACTCCATCTCTTTGCCAGGGATGTCGTTTAAGATAATAATAAGACTAATATCCTTCTTGCAGGCAATGTGCTAACAACCTGTCACTACTCGTATTTGAATCTCAATTCCATTATTTAGCTGAAAGTGGCCTTTCAGTCTTAACAAGACTGTTGGTTCTATCTACGCTGCATGGAATATAGACGTAATTATATCTATCTATATAAAAGAATTGAATCTTTAAGCTTTAATAGATAACTGAAAGCTATAAAAACCTTTAAAAATTTCATATTTGTCATTATGGACAAAATAAGAATTCGCACGCTATTCAGGAATCACAAGCGAATTATAAAA
The DNA here is from genome assembly GCF_032362555.1 of Amyelois transitella. NCBI lineage: Eukaryota > Metazoa > Arthropoda > Insecta > Lepidoptera > Pyralidae > Amyelois > Amyelois transitella. The sequence continues at coordinate 11,473,467 of NC_083505.1, forward strand.
CAAACTCGACACGCTAATAATAAACCTCTTCGAGTATTTATTGCTAGATGTACTTCGGAAACTATTTCAGGAAATATCTCACTAAGTATCTATTTTTAATCGGTAGCTTTTAGAACACGCATTTGCCACCATAAAACATTTAACGCAAGGTTTTGCGAATCTTTACAAGATGGTAACAACCTTATTAAAAGAAATTTAAAGTCTACAATTTACTTTCTTTAACGTGGTAGATTAGTTTAACTATTTGACAAGAAACAATCTATTTAACTATCAATGCGCTACCACAAATTACTGAATGGAATTATCTGCAATTTGTGGTGTCCGCTGAGGAAAGATATTTGGAAAGAACTTGACCCCAAGCAAATTTTCATTGCCATTTTGCAATTGTTGTCATTTCATAGTTTTTTACCTATTAATGTTGATTTAATTTTTTTAAACGTATTTTTAGAAATCCCCATGTAAGCTTCATGCATACATATAGTCACGTCTATATACCTTGCGGGGTAGACAGGGCTAACAGTCTTGAAGAGACTAATAGGTCACGTTCAGCTGTGATGCACGGAAAGAGATGGAGTGGTTTTACTCTTTTGGTGCAGGCACACGGCACATAACCTAGTCAAGAAACCTAGTCAACTTGTATAAGATACATCTCTAGTATAAAAAATATAAACAAAAGGAACCGCATTCTCGGTGGTCCCGATCTTCCAAGAAATTGTCCCATATCCAATGTACCATCAAATGTAACTTGATGCTAAAATATCGTAAACAAACACTAATGAGACTATATGTTTAAATCTGTTCTGCGCATAACAGTTCAAAGTTCGAATTTTCTCATGAAACATATGTATATAAATTATTTTTAGTTTAATCTGTAAACAGATCAAAATTAGAAAAATATTTATTTATTTATTTATGTACACAAAATTATATACAGAAGCATTTATTACAATAAATCTAGTACAAAGGTGCTACCTATTTCAAAACAAATCTCTTCCAGTAGACCCATGAGAGGAAAGATGAATTTTAGAGCGGTATGGCGTGTGCATAAATAACGTTTACGATGGTATTCAAATATTATTGCCAAGAGTGAAAAAAAAAGTGCAACGACTTTTATGGCAATCAAATTATGTCAATAAAATATTTTCATAAAGGAATCATAGATGGCGCTACTGGTAGCATCATTTGATCGCTGCCCAAACGTTATTTTAAATAACTTCAAGGCCGGTCATTCGCGGGCACTTCCTATAGAAGTAGATGCGGTTCTTATAACCTGAGTCATCATCATAGACCCTTTGTAACTGATTTCAATTTTAGCCCTATGACAATTGTACCTACAATCAATCTAAATGCAGTAAAAAACATAAACATTTTGCGTGGTTTTAGTGATTAAAAAAGCTAACAAAAAGCGACTAAGACACAAAAATATCTTTCCTTTTTTTTAAATAAAATTATTGTTGATTTTTGGGACTTTATACTTATTTATGTTGTTGACTTAATCTATATGAGCACTTCGGAAGGTATTTAATCAACGAGTTAGTATAGAGAGTTTTATTTACCACTTAGTTTGATATTTTTAATAGAAATTATAATACTTCAATCACAATTTGCCTGATGGTAAGCAAGATGAGGTTCTAAGTTAAAGAAGTAGATGCTAGCTCAAATGTCTTTAAATTCCTGACATGTAGGTTTTTAAGACGTTACTGTAGTACAATTCAAGAAGGTCAATATATTCCAAGTTAACGACAATATTACTATCTTTTAAAGCGGCCTTATACATATATCACGTTACTACCGTATCATAGATAACATAGTATGTGCGGTGTACATGCTTCATTACGTCACTGAGTCGCGCGGAACAAAATACTGGCAACCTTGGACTGCGAGTCTATGCGCCCGCGCCGGTAGGTGGGCTACGCACTATGCGACTTTTATGGCCATTTATTTATATAATCTCATCATTTGCTGGCATTTGTAGACGCTAGAAAGGAACTTAGGTCGGTCTATGATCACAGTGTAAATTGGTTCAACCAAGAATGATAACATAGTATATGTACGACATGGTTCATCACGTGACTGAGACGTGCTCTAATACTTGCAATATTTAACGAGGGTCTATGCGCTCGCGTCAGTCAAGAAGGGACTATGAGAAAAAGCGTTTAGCTTATTAAATACAAAGGACATCCTTTATCCAAACAGTCTGCGCTTTGTTTTTTCATCATGGTCTTCGTTTTCTTCCGAAGGTGCACAACCTATTACCTATTATATATTAAAATATTATAAAAATCGTAAGTGCAATTCACACCGAATTGCACTTACGATTTTTATAACGAAATATTTTTTATTTATATATTAATCTCCTGAAGTTTCTGTATGGGTAATAGGTTGTGCACCTTCAAAAGAAAAAGAAGACCATGATGAAAAAACGAAGCGTAGACTGTTTGGATAAATGATGTCCTTTGCATTTAATAAGCTAAACGCATTTTCTCATAGTCCCTTCTTATAATATTTAACTACCTGACCTCACCCAACCCCGGGCTTCTGTCCACAATGATAAGAATACAACTGGAACTAACTGAGTCAGGAAAAAGCAGCTTCTTTCAATACCTTAAAGAAAAAGATGGCATATTCTAAATAGCCAGGACGAGGCACATAATCGACTATAAAGTCGAGTACAAACAAATTGCAACTTATAATCGTCAGTGTGCAGTTTCCCTAACGCCTCTCTGCTGCATGGCATGGCCGTTCCGCTTCTACAGACTCCACCCACGGATTCGCTCAGAACACTTCCTCGTTCTGTCTTTCAATATTTTCCACGTTTTTACCAAGATTATGAAATGACAGTTATCGTGGTAGGTTTATTTTAAAATTAAGCCTAATATATACATTTCTTTTTACTTTTTGAACGTTAATTTACAACAGGTGGGTGGACTTTATGCCATTCCCTGCCATTAGAACCTTTAAAATTCATAAACGAAATTGTACCTTGTGGTTTCTGACTTAAGAATAGAATCACTCGTCTTAATGACATGTATCCTGCGAGGTTGCCGAAAAAAACGACTTAGATAAGTTTTGGTACTTCAGGGATAAGCATTTTTATCATGAAAAAATAGTCTATTTAGTTCACGTAGGTTTACCGAAGTCCTATTTTTAATATATTTCTACACAAATAATAAAACCTAACGCCATTCTCTTTTTGTAAAACCGTAGGTATTTATTTCAAATATTTATTCAGCTTGGAATATTAGAACAACACTCAAAAAGACGCGCCTTTAAGTAAATAACTTGTTGAAACTGTAAACACCTTCTTAGTAAATATATTAAACGTTATTAGGTAAAGAAAACTACATTATTCTCAATACTAAATTAATATGATATAGCAATAGCCGTAGGAAACTATTATTTTATAAGATAAGGTTGTAGAATTAGTTGTTAGTCATCTAATTGTGTAAAATGAAACAAAAATTAAAAACACTAAAAACATAGTGCATCAAAACATTTTAACGAAAGAGTTGGGTACAGCTGATCGTTAAAATATGAATATTTATTAAGAAGATATATACTTAAAACTCATTCTCATTCTTACTCAAACCAATAAACGAAAATGCGGGAGTGTCATTGAAATCTAAATAATAAGTAGGTATTTTTTCGATTTCTCGATGTGTATATAATATCTATAAAAGTCAATAAAAGAGAAAGACTTTTAAACTTAAGGAATTTCCTTTTAGGCGCACGCATGATGGGCTCAGATCAATCAATCACATTCAAGCACTATCCTTGAATCTAAAACCCAGCTAAACCTGACGAACAATGAATATAACCATGTTAAAACACATTTCTTAAAACTCTGCCTTTCTTATGGAGACTGTTGGGTCTGACCACCCCGTAAGGGATAAAGACGTGGTTATAATGTACGTAACTATGTATTTTTTTTTTTGGTCTAATGCAGTTTTTATTTTAAAACAATAAAGTAATTGAAACATCAAAAAATGGCAAAACGAGATATCGTTCACGATATTTGGAGATGCGTCGTACGACCCTGTCTGTCAGATAAGAATACTAATGTAATATTGATGCAACCTTGCCATACATTTCAGGAGTGAGCACTTATAGTCATAAAAATTTTACTTTTGCTTTTTTTTAACCGCCTTCAAAATAAGGTGGTTGTCAATTTGCCATGTATGTATGTTAGCCCGCGATTGTCTATGTCAGAATTTTTTAACTGTGTCTAAGTAAACGTACGTACGTAAAAAGTACATTAACCTTATTAGCATAAGAAGAAAAAGTAAGTCATATTTTTTTTGCATAAATTGATAAAATATTTGCAATTGTGATCTTTATTTGCAAACAAAAACACATCTAAGTACATACGGAAACCAGAACCAGTATTTTTTGACGCGAGTATGTATGTGTGCAGTAAATGTAGACTATGCCTTAAAAAGATTTTTGTTATCTTTGTACCCAATTTCACAAAAATATCGAAAAGATTAATAAACTTTTCTTTACAATATAATTATTATTATTTCTAAGCGCCCAAACTACGCATCGCACTGCTACCGAACTCCACCGAAGAGGAAATGAGCTAGCGACATTGGTCGGCGCAGGCGCAGCTTGCAACACCGACATTGGCCCAGTTAGAAGACCTACTTACTTATCGTGCTCGGGTTGGGATGGTTTGATTGTATTATTTTTAATGCAGCTATACTCTATTTTTTAACATGCGCTCTTGAAGATAAATTGTTGATGAAGCATGTTGCGGTAAGTAAGTACTGTTTGGAAGATGTGTTGCTCTGTCGCCGATGAAATTTCGTGATTAGTTGATGCCACATGTTGCTTATGAATTTCTGTTTAATACAGATTTGTACATTTTATTTTGTTTTCAACGTATTAAACCTATTTAACCCGTATCAAAAGCCTGTCTTAGCGAAATCTTTTATACAATTAATAGAATTATGTTTAATGATTTGATAGTAAATACATCGTTAAAATTATTCTAATTAGTTAGATATGATTATATAATTTGTACATTGTAAATTTTTTTTTACTATTTATTCAAAATATAATTACGAACGAACCGAAAAAATAATTGAATCATATGAAATTTAATATAAAAAAGTACCTCACCCTCCCTATTAAAATATTATATAATATATTCATTTATTAAAATTTCTGTTATATTCAAGCACAGAATTGAGGTCTCATATTATGCAATTTTTACGCATACGTGCAATATTATGTTAATAGGAATAATTTTAATACAGCACACTAACCTAAATTTTTTCAAGGCTACATCTTCTAATGCCCCCTTTTTAATGTAGTGTGTCGGGAGGACGAATGATGTTAGGTCCGTCGCTTGTCAGAATCAAAACTGTGCATTGGAAATAAATTATTTTAATATTATTTGTATAGGAAACATTGATGCCGTGTGGTTCCCGGCACCAATATAAAAAAAGAATAGGAACACTCTCATCTCTTTCCCATGGATGTCGTTAATGGCGACTAAGGGATAAACTAAAGGAAATAAGGGATAAAGGCTCATTAACTTAGGATTCTTGTGTTAGGCGACACTTTGTCTGAATAATTTTATTAAATAATATTATTATTTGAATGTACGTTACAATTTCTAAGTCTAAATGTAAAGTTGTTCTGAGGAATATATAATACCTAGTACTTCATTTTATACTACTTCTCTTACAAGACGTTATTTCTTCAAAATTAAAAACATTTTCTGCATTTTCTGAATAAAAATCAAAAACTGACTCATCCAGGATGTTTTTAAAGTTTGGTGCTAAGTTAATTTATAAAAAACTGAGAATATAGGTATAGGTTAAACAATCATTTAATAGAGTCATTATTATACAAACAAAATGTTATATCACAAAGAATTCTAACAACGCAAAACAGAACACAAGTAAACAAAGAAAACCATACTAAAAACACGACAGGTTCACGAAAATCCTTGCATTGTTTCACATTTCCTAAACAAGCTTGAAAGTCCGACGCCATAAAATCTACACGACACTATTCAGCCCTTATTGCGCCTATACGCATAGGAATAGACACTAAAACAGCCGTAAGCTTATAGACGTAAGTACTTACACAACGCCCCAAGCGGATGGAGCCGAAAATTCGGCGAAAATCAAATTGAAAATCGAGTTCCGTACATTCTATACGTAGGAAGGTATATACGAAGCCCGGATGCAAGTGGAAACGACATCACTAAGGGGGGAACACGACTAACCCCGTTTTTGGAACCCCCCTCCCCCCCTGCGCACATACAAAAGTCGTATAGACAACGCATCTAGTCAAACGTTGTGTGCGTGCGCCCTTTCAAGGTCGGCACGTCGGGTGGGGGCAACGTGCGAGCGGGACAGCAACACTCACCCCCGACGAAAGTGCAAGCGAAATGCGTGAGAGAAAATCAATCTTGCAGGGAGTGGGGGTGCTGAAAAACTAGGTGAACCGTTTATGTGTTGGTGCGTTTTAGATTACAGCAGTGTGCTACAGTTGCAATTTGGGCATGGATCGATACAGCCGTGCATCGCTGGGATTTCCATCTACGCATGTACAGACCATTCCATGTTTGAAATTTTAAGTTATCGCGTTATTCTACTAATATTATACATGAATGCGAAAGTTTGTGGGTATGTCAGTATGGATGTTTGTTACTCTTTCACACAAAAAATACTGAACTGATTACGATGAAATTTGGTGTGTAGGTAGCTGAAAAGCCAGAATAACATAATATTTTCTTCTATAGGCTTCTTTTTATCCCTTAGTTCCCGCGGGATTGATACCACGCGGTCGAAGTCGCGGGTGGCATCTAGTATAATTATATTATGCATTTATAGCAATATACCTACAAATGTGAACTTTAAAAAGATTGTTAATTTGATTCTTTTGTGAATGCATTTCATAAAATAAAAGTAACATTTATCGATTTCTAATTCAAATACCTAGTATGAAGTTTATCGTTATCTACGACAACTGTTATCATATTTTAAGTTCTATTAAAGTGGAGATAAATATTTTTAGGCTTCATTTTATTTTTCTATATTTCTAAGCGCTGATTATAAAAAATAATAATAAATAACGAATATGAATATTGAAACAAAGTTTTCGGCGTTTAGAATTTTACTTGTATTATTTACGAAATCTTTCAATATACTTTAAGTACTAACAACGTAATAAACATATTAATTTTTAATACATTTACTTAGCCGCCTTTTACGACATTCAAGGGTAAAGATGGAATACTTTTAATCTAAAGTGCGGTTACTACACGGCATTAGGTAACTTTAAAGGCGACTTCCTACTTTAAAAACATTCGAAAAACAACAGAGTTTATTAGTACAGTCAACAGCAAATCAACATAGCAAAATTCACAGAAAATTCAACTCTATTACCGCGTCATAGTCCCAAGCAGGGTCATTCGATATGCGATTGACTGTAATGTCATAATAGAACCTTAATAAATCGACTAGTAAAATAAAAACACAATGGAGTTTGCTCCAGTCATCCACAAAAGAGCTACAAGTGGTTTATGCCATCATCCATCAACCCGGCCACGGATAATATGAAAATTTATTTGCTTACGCGACGTCAAGTTGTCTTACAGCATTTTTCGTATCTTCTTGATTTGGCACCGGATTCGCTTTATTTTTTGTCTATTACGTGAGGCATCGCTGCCGTGGAAATGTCGGAAAAAAGTACAATGTGTACTAAAGGTTTCGTCTGTATCGGTGCCTAATATTATTTACATTGGTAGTTTGGTATTTTTGTACTGCTAAATACTTATTTAACAGTACAAAATCTCAAAAATGTTATATTAAATGTATGGATATAATTACATTTAAAAGCGTTTAAAAGTAATTCGCTAAGGGATTTTACATTATCAACTGTTTGGCGTAAAAGAGTCACCTAAAGTAAAGCAAAAAAACAACAGTTTCACCTTCATTTCGAATTGCTCATAGTGAACAAATCAAATTTATTTAGAATTATAGAATAATAATTAATATCTCCACTTAAATACATAAAATGTTCCAATTCAAATCTACCAATAAACACGGCGCACCACATCTCAATTTACCAAAGTTAATTGCCACATAGAAAATGTAAATCATCAAAGTAGCGAAATAGCTCAATCATCGTGACTAACGAAGGGCATTAAGGTACCTACCTAACCCTTTGCCGCATCCCCAATCAATAACCCTGCACCCGAAAGGGTTAGATTAAGCCTCATGCACAACTACGCAAAATGCCAGGCCCTGAAGGGGAATTTTGTTTTACGTATATGCACCCGAATATAGCCCACTGACGGGGGGTTGCGGCAAACCGCCCACCACCCTGTGGGTGGAAGCCGCCACCTGATTTTTGACGCTAACTTAAATAGACAGTAACGTCAATTTTGTTTTTGGAAATCGAGAGATTTTCGGGTTTGTGACTAGTTTTATGTTTTGATCGTTATATTGGCTGCTGCATGCTTGAAAAATTATATTATATTCTTCCGTTTTTGTCAGGACATGTCGTTATCGAGCCGAAAAACATAAGTAGGTACCTCCTCTTCTTAAAAGAACGAACTATTGTCGGTGGAGTTAAGAAGAGCGTCTTCCATTAATCTCTTTTCTCTGCTATTTTTTTTAATTATTTATTGGTACTTCAGTCCCGGTTGCATCCTCACCTCTCTGGAGAGTGGCCCGGGTGCCTTTGGTACTATTTGCACTTAATTCGAAAAAAAGGAAGCAGACATATTATGTCGTTCGTATTATAACATCAACAAAGTTGTTACATTACCTAATAGATGAACAGAAAACACTAATCCATCGATTGTTACATTAAAATAGTCATAAATACGGCGTGGAGGCTCTAAAACGAAACACCAATCGCTTATCAAGTATTCACGTTAGAAACCCCTAAATATTGGTTATTGATACTTGCATTTGAAATTGTGTTGTCGGAATCCTATCTAACGTTATCGAATTGTGTAGGTATGATAACAATGTGATAACAAGGCCACGCATTCGTAGAATAAAACTACTTGTCTGCGAGAGCCAAAAATATATCGCCATGGAAAAAATGTCTGGCGCATTGGTGTTCTCTATTTGAAATACGTTATGGGAGGCTTAGAGTTCTAATTTTAAATAGAGCGCGCATTGGGAAAAGACCGTAAGCAATGTTGGCTATTGATATGAAAACTCCCTTATCTTAAACTAGTTTAAAATGTTTATAAATAATAATAAAAAAAACAAATAAATGTTGCTGAGTAGTTTTCTTAAGTTGCTATTTTACAATATTCTGTGTAAAAAATATGTGTTAAACAATTTCCATTTTCTATAATCCTGACGTCCTTCACTTAGGCCATCGTTCTGCTGACAACTCTCTTCTATATTGAATCAATAAGAAATCATCCCTTCCCCATGATTATATCTATATTTATTACTATTCGAAACTGTTGCCTCAAATCACTATTTCTGAAAGTGTAGCAAATCAAGTATCAAGAACGTTTGAGCGGCTAACAGTGGCGCCACTTCAAACAAAGGTGTTTCAATGTTTTCCGACGCCGGCCTTCGTTCATTTGAATAAAATGCACACATGAAAGAATTGAGTCATCTTCCGAGAGAAATTCGAATAGATGATATTTCACAGAGTCAGGCAAACCTCATGAAGGTGTTAGAATAATAAGCTACCTTTTTGTCTGGCCCAAGCTTGTATTAAGTAAATCATATGTTGAAAATTTCAAAATCATACACACATAGAATAAAGTCCTCCTATTTTCTGTACGTATGCGCTAATCTCGGAAAGTTGTGGATGGATTGATTGGATAGATGTTTCCATTGGAAAAGTTTGAAAGAGGTTTTTCGGATCAAGGTTTTTATCTGTATTTAAATGCTAGCCGTGTGAAGGCAGGGCGTGTCGCTAGTTGATTATAAAGTTAAGTAATGGAGGTATTTACAGGCTTAAAGGGTAGAATATGCGTTTGTGATAAGCCTTTTGTACTGATAATATTCTTTTGATAATGTTCTACGTGCATTCTTATCGGTTCAAATAAATAATAAGAAAATGATATCCAAGGTGTTCAGGTTCAAATCTTTTAACGGCAATTGCCATGACTGCTTACTGGTTACGTAGGTTACGTAAATCTACAAAATTAAATTACACATATTGGAATATTCAGGTCGCTTCATGAGCATATTTGGCATAAGTATCTCCTTTTCCGCGCACAGAAGCCTTACAAATGATGGAATAGAATATTAAGAAGCCTACCATAGCGTAATAGCGTAGCATTGAACTTAAAAAAGTATGGCACATCATCCTAGCGGGGCTTGCATGAAAAGCGCGATAAAAACGGCATCGCTCATTTTAAATAATGGCATTTTACTCATTATTAATTAATACTTATAAGTAAATTAAAAAAATTATAGAACAAATATAAAATAGAGCTTCATTAGTGATAGAAATGACGCACGAAAAATGCAATCTTGATAATGTTACATTATCAAATAGATTTGTTTTATTTTTTTTGGATTTTCTTTTTGATAACATATTGTATTAGAAACTACGTAACCGAAATATGTGAAAATGTATGATACATTGCATTAAACCGTTAATAAAACAGTAGGTATATATTATGTAAATAAGTACATAAAGAACGAATTCATACAAAAATAGGTATACCTTAATCTATTTCAACTTTAATGATCTTTATTTCATACCCTGCATTCTTACTCAGTGTATGTAAGAGTACGTACAGAAACTTTTACCTATTCCACCTTTCGTTTTCCCCATTCGCCCAAATTTCAACATGTCCGCTGCATTTTCGATTTCCAAAGTTAACGCATCGGCGCGGCTCGCTTCCTTTATCGACCCGGGCTATATATGTCGAGAGCCACCCCCCACCTCACCCCCCACTTTCCAGCTACTGACACAGAATTCTGTGCGTAGGCATACTTAGCCCAGACGCTAGACGGCTAGACTAGATCTAGACGGATTTACGTAACAATTTCTTTATAGTTTCACTTCTACTATTTATCAAATACCTACATATTTCTTTATGTATTCTGGGATATATATTATTTATGGTTTAATTTATAAATCTTTAACTTAATCATATTGCAAAAAATATATTTGTAGAGCCGAGTCTATGAATTCCTTAGGTTAGAAAATGCTGAAACTTTGTTACATATTTAACACAATATGTCTGATTATGTTTGACATAATATAAGTAGGTATTTCGTCGTACGTCGAAATCATCTTGGAGTATAATTATTACCTAACCTCTTCAGTATACTTGGACATTTATAATTAAGAAAGGATGCCCTTTTAATGTTTAAATTTAGGTAAAGGGATCGGTTAATTTATAAATAACAAACCTCAAAGAGCCTTCGATAAGCTTAAATTACTCGCAAGATTTATATCGAGATCTTCGAAGTCAATACTTCGAAAAACCGTTAAAATCTAGAAAAATGAATCATCAAGGAAAAACAATAAAAAAATAAACATGTGATCTGATTACATAATATTCCCATTACATTGATAGATAGGTTGTGCATTATCACAAAACAATGTGTCAATGCTTGTAAATCAACCCTAGCAGCGTCAAGTAAATACAAACAAACATATAGTCACGTCTATATCTCTTGCGGGTAGACAGAGTCACCAGTCTTGAAAACACTGAACAGCTGTATGGTTGAATGATGCAATTGAGATTTAAATAGTAACAGCTTGCTAACCCATCATTCTCCAGGTTCCTTAATCGCCTTTTATTCGAAAGTTTCAGGAATCACACAATTTCCTTTAACCGATTATCCATTTCCATTCTGGAAGTGTGTCTAGTGTTATCACCATCTTGAGCCTTCTTCAACTTTTCTGGTGTAGGCTTCCTTCAATATTCTCCAATTAATTTCAAATTTCATGACGATGGATTAAGTGGTTTTGAAATTCAATACGGACAAACAAACACGCAAACACATATATATTTTATTAAAATATTAGTCGGATGGTGCAACTTAGCCTTTTCTTAACTTTAATTAAATTTATTTTTCACAATTTCTAAAAGAAATTTATTACAATTCAGTTCCAAAGGAACATATCGTGTAGCCCGAGAAATGAACTCAGGGGTGTAGGAAATGAAAATCACCCTACGAATAATAGGTAAGTGGAATATAACTACATGCCGCCTAACAAGCAACATGCTTGTTAGGCGTTTCGAGTGTGTGTCAGTGAACCTTTCAACCAACTTCAAAGAGTAGAGGATGCGTTCGGATTTGTTGATATACAAACGCGTATTTTTTTATGTTCGCTCGTTATTGACTGCGAATAATACTTATTACAATGTGTATTTATATAATGGATTTTACAAATCCATCTAAATTTTAATGACATACATACATACATAAAATCACGCCTCTTTCCCGGAGGGGTAGACAGAGAAATAATTAAATATTATCTTAATAATATTAATAAAAATTTATTAAATAATAATTTAAGAAATTTTTAATGACCTAGTTGAGAAATGTGTAAGGATCGAAGAAAGTTGAAACCTATTATTGTCTATGCCTACCCCAATGGGGAAAATTCATGATGGTATGTAAATATGTATATCAAAACCATCCACCACAATACAAAAATAATTTGCATACACGATGTCATTTCATTGATTATTGAAGACATAAACAAGAAATAAAAAGTATTCATTAATTTACAAAAACAAAATACAGCACAACAAACTTTTATACCTACAAAATTAAGTTTATCAAAACAAAATCATAAAAGTTGTTCCAATACTGAAGTCCCCCACCAACCGTTCCGTATTTCCTTATTTCCTCATATTTTCCGATGAAATGCAAGTAGGACGTCACAAATCGTTGCTAAGTATGTTTATTGCAGGAATAACCTACAGAAATGCTGGAAACCCCCCCTCCCCCCACTGCAAACTCCCACACCCCACACCCCTCACCCCGCCACCCTCTTCGGTGCGCCTAATACACGCCGACCTACAAAACTTGGTACTTGACAAATTATTTGTAAAGTGCCTTGAAGGTTTGTGGTGACTTTGTATTTTGAAAGCTGCAAGATGTTTTTAAGGTTTTATTATGCAATGTCCTAAGAAATATGTAATCGCCATTTTGAATTTCATTTGTTAATAGATAAAAGAAAGTGACGACATTTGTGACGTATTATTGGTTTTTTTGTGTGTATGGCAAGTAGCGAAACTTTAGTTTGCATATTGTAAACAATTCTGAAAAGCAGTAAAACAAACTGATTAACTAACTGACTGACAGATATATTGTTCAATGTACAACCTCAAATTTTGGGCGTATAGAATTGAAATTTTACGGGAAGGAATTTTTACTCTAAGTATAAACAACGAGAGAATTTCCCGCGGGAACGAAAATCAACGAGATTTTTTTTAAACGGGAGCGGAGAAGCGGGCGTCCTCTACCAATTTAACAATTTCGATCGGTTTACTTATTATTTCTTTAAAAAAAATAACATACCATATAATCACGTCTATATCTCTTGCGGGGTAGACAGAGCCAATAGTCATCAAAACACTGAAAGACCACGCTCAGCCGTTTGGCCTTATGATAGAATTCGAGATTCAAATAGTGACAGGTTGCTAGCCTATCGCCTAAAAGAGGAATTCCAGTTATAAAAGCATTATTTTTTTTAATTCAAATAAAATTCGAATTTTAACGCCATGCGATAAAAAAAATAACGAAACTCAGGCGCTTCAAATGTCTTTAGTTCAAACTTTGTACAGTCGTTTAGATTACGGTAGCTACGCGAGGGGTACGTGACAAGAGTAAATTAACAGTTGAATTTGAATAGAAATACCTTCTAAGGCGTGTGTGTTAACTATGCAACACTATTGGGTTTCCCAGCGATTCGGGTAGAGGCTTTTAGCTATAGATATGCGTTGCTGCATTGTTTGGTAATGAGTACATGAAAAGTTTTGGCGATAAGTACTTAACTCTTTGTAGAAAAGTGCTTAGGTTCGCAGTTTCGTAGGCCAAACGTGTATTTTTATGAAAAGTTGAATAACACATTAATTTGATTGAGTATATTTATCATAATTTAGTTTAATTTATGAAAGGTTAAGAATAAACTTTGCGGGTTGTTTTTTTATTTGACGTCAACAAATGTTGTGAAACCAAAAGATATGACAATTATTAAGTGATTCAAAAATTTTAATTAGAATTTTGGTATATGTACTTATAGAGAAAATAAAATGAACATGAAAAACAACAACATAAAAAAAATCAGCCCTGATTTTACAACATTTAATGACTCACTTCAGATGCGACTTATTACAAGGGGCTTCAAAAAAAGAGTTTCATTAATAACGATGTTTTAACATTCCCGATCATTTTGAAATCGATTAAAGACTTTTATCAATAAGAGGTTTTTTCGAATTTTGAATTCCGCATTACAGACAGAGATAAGCCATCTGTCTGTATGTACATACTTATCGCCAAATAAACATATTTTCGCGTACTTTCAGATAAAAATGCATTCGTCATTTGTTTTTTTAAAAGTATGCCATTATCAGTTTCCTTGGAAATTTCGTCGTAAAACTACTACGTTATTTTCCTATTTTTTTGTGTTTGATAAAATTGCATAATGTTTCAGCACATACAAGCTTTGTATTTTTATTAAGGCACATTATATTTATTATACACTAGCTGTGCAGCTACCTGCAACTTCGTCCGCGTGGAATAGTTATTTTGGGCATCATTGAAGTTCTCAAGGATGAATAATTTTCCCCTTTTTTTTCACATTTTCCATAATTTTTTCTCCTTATAGTTGCAGCGTGATGTTATATAGCCTTTCTCGATAAATAGTATACCTATTCAACGCGAAAAGGATTTTTCAATTGGAACCAGTAGCTCCTGAGTTTACCGCGTTCAAACAAACAAACTCTTCAGCTTTATAATATTAGTATAGATTTGCCTAGGTCACAAACCGTACCCATGACCATGAACAGATTACCTTCCAACACTCTCTCCGAATCTTTATTATTGGATATACATATAATCACGTCTACTTGTATCCTTTGCGGGATAGACAGAGCCAACAATCATGATATACATAAGTAACTTCTCCCGTTTTCCCAACATTTCCTTTCACTGCTCTGCTCCTAGTAATAGTAGCGTAATGAAAAGTATACTATAACCTGCTCAGGAGTATGAAGAATAACTGTACCAAGTTTCGTTAAAATCCGTCAAGTAGTTTTTGTTTCTATAAAGAACATACAGACAGACAAAAAATTTACTGATTGCATTTTTGGCATCAGTATCGATCACTAATCACCCCCTGATAGTTATTTTGAAAATATATTCCATGTACAGAATTGACCTCTCTACAGATTTATTATAAGTATAGATTAGAGTTGAAATATAATGTACATGAATTTAATAATTCACAAAGTAGACGAATCTGCATTCTGGGAATTATTTTGAATACATGTCATGAACTACATGTATATAATAGTAACATGTTAGGTAGAAGACAGGAGGCTCAAAGTATGGTGGACGAGGGTGCAACTGAAAACACGATAAGATGAGAGAGTTTAACATACATACATACATACGTAAAATCACGCTTTTTTCCCGGAGGGATAGGCAGAGACTACATTTTTCCACGTATCACGCTCTCTGCATATTTCTATCGCTTTATCCCCATTCATAACCCTCTTTCCCTTTTCTATTCCTGTTACTTCTTAGAAAAGCAAACTAGGTATCCATAACGGAAAGAAATATATATATTTTTGACAATAGTTCACTTTGGTAGTGGGACCGTTGAGATAAGTAATTTTCTAAAAATGTTATGCATGCTTTCTCTATGATTTAAGTCTTATTCCTACATTATATCATCATAATGGCGATGAACGTGAATTAGCGAGCTATCAAAACATCTACCCCGTCATATATAAACATCTAGAATAAACTCTACGTGAATGTAATAAGACTCAATATCATAGTGAAAGCGTAATACATGATTATGATAATAAGTATTTTATAAGAGTGATACGTTACCAGAAATGTAGTGCCAAATTTATCACAAAGTCAACGAACTCTTTATCAATTTAGCAAGATTTCAAGGCCACTATGTGCATATTAGCGACAATGCTATGGTCGACGATAAGTCGTGTTTCATGACAGTGTATTTAGTATCATGATCATCTTAATCGAAATCAACTTCTTTATTTTTTAACATTGCTTAATTCATGTCAATATTTTTTTCAATAGCTACTACCGACTGTGAAGCGGAAAGCAGTGGAATCAAGAACATTGTGGCGTTTTCTTTGGCGACATAAACATTAAGAAGTGTTTCTTCAGAGCGTAGGGGTCCTCTGCCTTATCAAGGTGGTTTGAAGAGGTTACTTGATTTTACGTAGAATAACTGATTAACATCAACAACTCCTAAACTAGACAAGAACCGAGCTCATTAGATTATTTGATTTTTTTTTTAACGCTGCACTGTAACGAGTAATCGTATACGAAAGGGTTTGATAATATAAATTTAATAAGATTCTTCTCTCACGGAAAACACATGGCTAAATGTAACCTAGTATCCTCTTAAACAACCTTGCCGCATCTATAAAGATATTTTAACACCAAATGATGCAGAAGATCTTAAGCATACTCGTAACAGCTATAATGTAGAAGACCTCACTTATTAGAAAGATGAAAACTAGGGTTTTTTAATTAGACAGATTAAGATTTAATAAAAATCCTAACACAATACTGTGAGGTAAGCATTATGAAAAAAAAAATTGAAAAGATTATAAATGAATCGTCGATAAAGATTATATGCTGTAATTAGATAAATAATCGATAAACGATAGTTAAAAATATTAGTAAAAACAAATAATCTTAACAGATAATAATTTAAAAATAAAAAGATATAAAATGCTTGTATGAAAATAATAAAAAACAATGTGTATACTTAAAAAAAATCTTGAAAAGCTGAAACCAGACTATTTAAAATGTATTTATTAAAAAAAGTTAAATAAGATATATATCTGTAATTGGGTAAAATTGAAAGCTTCAAACCAGAAAAAATACACCCTTTATACAGTGAGCTCGAAAAGGAGTTAAGCTAAAACTCAATAAATCTAATACTGTTGCCATCGCATCAAATTTTTTATCAATACAACTACTACGAGATGATATATGATAATGATGCTCTTTGAATACAGAACCTTGATCGATAAGGATTTATCGCTACTTACGTTTTTTTTATCATTTCACACAGACCTTTAGATTTTGTCTCTATGTACGAGTATTTGAATTTCTAGTTGGAAATCATTTTCATAAAAGTTTGTCAAAATTATAATTGTTCTGATGCGCAACATAAATTTTAAAGCTCTCACGAATCTTGCTTCAAGAACGATCATAATTTCAGAAATTTTTATATATAAAGAGTTCTTGAAGCAAATGTTGATAACGGTTTACAATTCATTAGAACTTAATTATAATATTAAAAAACTATCCATTCCATTAGTCCGATATCCATTATTGAAACTAGGGCTATAGCAACCTCACGATGAGCATCGACCGATCAATACGGTTTTTGGGACTCGTAAATTATTTAGCTGCAGGGAGGCCGCGGAAGACATTCGAATTTAAGTGATTGGTAACAAAGTGTGAAATGGTAATAGAGAATTAGAATTGGAGGGTATGCCAGTTTGATGCAACGATTGTATAACTTCATAAACGATTCTATTTTTCAGATAAGAACAAATTCTAACAACAAAATGTATAACCTTGGAAAAAGACTTAACTAAAAAAACTATGGCATCGAATTATTTGATGGGCATATAGTTAAAACTACGTATAAAATTAACTTTATATTAATTCATCGTATTAATTATCATCCAAATTATGTAATAAGTGTTATAATACTATAAATAAAATTGTAATTCAACATAATACGGTGAAAACCAATTTATAAAAACACCAAAACCAAAGAAAATGTTATATTCGGATTACATATTACATATGAATCAGACGTTCATGCAAATAATAATTAAACAGAAAGTTTAGAAATAGATGAAACTCAACTTTAACAGGTTAGGAGTTGGCTTAAAGTAGTTACAGAGAAATGGGGATAATTTAAAGAGGCCGGTACGGAAAGAGATAGATTACTGCCATTCGTCTCCTTCTCAAATTGGAACTTCGTAGTCATTAGAGGTACTACTTTATGGGCAAACCTGAAGACGTTTCCTTACCGATAAGTTTAATAATAATATGAGGAAGAGTCGGATATGTAAAAAAAAATGACTTCTTTTGTGCTTTATAGCTTTATAGAATTTAGCACCACTTACAAGGGATAGAGGTTTTTCCCTATTTTCACGGGAACCATAGATTTTACCGGGACGAAAAGTACCCTATACTACTACCTTCTCCAGACTCTTAATTATACATACTTACTTGCACAAAATTTCAAGAACATTGGTTCAGTAGATAACGCTTGAAGGCATAACAGACAAACAAGTAAAATATCTTTCACATTTATAATATTAGTTATGATTTAAAATTGAACATCGTAGATTTAAAATAATAAGTTGCGATATATTTGTATCATTAAGACATTAGAATTTATAATGATTTATTTATTTTTGATGCAATGATATTTTTGCAATGAGTAAATGATGAATATTCGAACTTCATGGAGGCCATAGCCTTTGGTTAGTTTCGTGTCAATTAGCATCTGATATTTAACTTTGAATTTGCATTGGTTAGCTTCATAATGTTTGTTCTGATATGACCTCGGTCGTATGTTCAATTTCAGCTCTTTTTCTAATTTAAACACATTTAAATCAATCCCTCTTCTTCTAAGGACCCATTCATGTGAATCAGAATAATGTGGTCTACTTAAAAAGTTCCATCCAAGATATCTTGCAAATTGTGCAGTGCTTTACTTATTTGAACATTAAATAGTATTTTTACTTGTTATGTTAATAAAGGAAATAAATCTTACTATTTACTAACTCTTAACTATACACACACTTCATGGGTAATTTAACATTATTCTCACATTTTACCAGCAATGCCTACACGCATACAATCAGTAACATATCTAAAAAAGATATGAAATCGCTTTTACAAGCACATATGTACAATTAATTAACGAACCCACCATGGTTGTAACGGAAATTCTTTTGTTTTGTAAAAGTCAAACGAAAGACAAGCGGTCAGATGTTTGAATGTGTAATTTCAATAAAATACTCAGTTAAACACAATTTTGGTTGACTGGAAGAAATCCCGCTTGGGATTAGTCCGCCATTGTACATATTATTTGACATCCAATGACTGTTTTGTAAATTGTTATATTTTTTTATTATTAGTTTACTAACAAACAAACACAGCTGAATCAGATGGAGCCATAGCATAATGATCTTAAGAATTTGCTTCCTTCCACCGTAAGGTTTTCCCTTTAAAGTCCTTGTTTGTACCATTTTTGTTTTCTTTTTGTGCTTTTTTTTTTGTAACCTCTTGTTGCAATGAATTGTATTATCCGTCTATTTGTTATGAATTAGTTGGATTAAAGAATAAAAACCGTTCAAATCACGTTGATCAGATCAGTTGGAAAGGTTACGTGAGTATTTTATTAGCACTTTTTAACTTTCAGCAAAACATTATTAGGATGAGCATTTTTAGTGTTCATTTGCATAAGGTTATTCAAATTGTTTAATCATTACCAAAATACCATATCTGTAATAAAGATATGGTGTTGATAAAGTTGAAGCTACTTCCTATACCGTGTAAAGATACTTCACCATTGTAATACTTTGGATTTAGACACAACAAAACAAATTTCGTTCTCCTGACGTTTTCTCCGGTCGCATCCTCTCTGGCCCAGGGTCCTTTGACTAAGAGGCAGAAGTGGAAAACCAGGTGATTACTAATAACACGAAGCTACTGCCGGCCATCTTCAGAAACCCGGGTAAAAAGAACCTAACAGGTACCCATTTAGTGGCCTAAAAATCTCCTACACGACATTTTCTGTCCAAAGTATATGAACCAGAATAGCGTTTTGCAAAATTTTTGATTTCTTTACTTCAGCAAAATTTAACAGCAGAGTTTTAACAACTTCAAAATAATATTTGAAAAGGGAAGTGATAGATATGTGTAAAACTGGTAAGTACACGGCGCCGGTTTTTACTGATACTGGATTATGAGGTACTATTTGTTGATATGATATGATATCATTGTTCTGATATAATAAATAGCTGACTGCATGGTGTGATTCAACAGTTTTTGTTATCGACAACTTATTGAAAAATACGAAAACAAAATAGTGTTAATCCGGAATATTTTGTTCGATATCTTATATATATAATTCTCGTGTCACAATATTCGTTCCCGTACTCCTCCGAGACGGCTTGACCGATTCTCATGAAATTATGTGAGCATATTGAGTAGGTCTGAGAATCGGCCAACATTTATCTTTCATACCCCTTAGTATTAATTGTTGTCCATATTTAACATATTTTTTTAACTTAAAATTACTTAAAAAATATTCATATGACAAAACAACGATTACCAGGACAGCTAGTTTTCTATAAGATCAAGGCTCAGTACAAGGTTTCCTGCTTTTGACCTTTCAACCTATCTATTTCACCTGATCAAGTTATGTGTCCAACTGCAATATATATGTAGGATATTTTATGGGAAACTGTCATGCTAATTCTTACCTTCGCAATACAGAGTTACGTCTGCGAGACTCTCCGAATTCCAGAGGTTCGCGAAAGACGTCGCCAGGTTTGAACCGAAGCTGTTCCATTTCAGGCAGTACTGCTGCTGTTGCGAGTCCATGCCCGGGCCGCCTCGGATACCTGCCCTGTAACAACAGAGATACTTATAAAAATAGCGAAATATTATTAACGTACAGTGGATGAAAGCAGGTTGATTAAGCAGATATACAAGGAGAGTGTGGAGGGAAAGGTCGGAGTGGGAAGACCTAGACGAACGTATCTTGATCAAATTAAGGACGTCCTGGTAAAGGGTCAGGTCAAAAGTACTTGATACCGTCGAGCTTGCATGAAGAGAGTTATGAATGTGGATGAAGTGAAGGAAGTATGCAGATATCGTGGCAAGTGTCTCTGCCTACCCCTCCGGGAAAGAGGCGTGATTTTATGTATGTATGTACAGTGGACACCTTCAGGTGCGAAGAACGATGCCAGCATTTTGGGCGCTTCCATTTTTTTTTAATGAATATTATATGTGATGCAACTGAGTATATAGCGAGTCCAGGAGAGCACCAAGTGAGGATTTTCGGATACTCCTTCGAAATCGAGTGTAGTGAGCCGTAAGGTATATTGTAACATTAATTTGAGTACTTTCTAACAAAATGGCTACCATTTTCAAGAAACCAAGGGCTAGTGACGCAAATAGTTTCCGTCACAGGTGGCGTTTCCCACTACGGGGACCGTGGGAACACAGAGCACTAGCCAATACTTTACATTACGAATTCATGGCCGGGACTCGGCTTGAGAACAGATATATACAGGGACGAAAATTTACACTTTTTGGTTCTCACCACTTTGATCATGATCAATTATGGGTTAAGATTCCCCTGAAAAGGTGGAGGTTCTAGTGTCTATACGGGATAATCTAGGATCATGGTCACAATGGTGGATGGCACGCTTCGGGCTTCTGTCGAGATAGTTGCCGATGCAGAGGCTAACGCCAGGACGAAGAACCAAACAACAAACATTTATAATTTCGACACCTTTACTGTTCAACCACAAATGCTCTTGAAACTTTGGCTACCTACTGTATAATCGAGCAACATCGATCATGCACCATTTGTTAGCCGACCTTGCCTAACTCGGACCCTCATATAATTTTCAGATATAATACCCTTGTGTTAACAGCCTATTTGTCCGTTAGCATTGTATAGTTGATATATAACCACAGAAGATAAAAACAATCCGATGTCTTCTTCCTAAAAGAAATTATACTACGTTGTATCTAAATTAAGCCATGCAGCTTAAATTGTAGTTATTACGTTCATTTTATTTACCTTTTTAGAATGATTCTCAAAACGATAATAGAGCAAAAGAAATGACGATAAAACAAAATACTATTTCCTCTTTCTTTTACAAAACAATCCGTATGTGAAGACTCAATTGCTTCATTCAAAAAGAGATTTCGTAAAAGCCAATTATGGACACCATTATGGCAGAGTCGGGGTGTGTGTGGATAGGTCGTTAGCAAGGGTTTTCAATGGAACGCTTTGATGACAAAAACAGTGGGGATTCGGTGAAGATGATAGCCAAACTTTAGCCGAAGCGTTGTCAAATAATTTGTGTACTTTTTATGAACGTTGAATATACTGCAAAGTGTCTAAATGTCGATACTTTAATTCAATTTAGCACTAATTTGAAATGATGATGATGTTTTTAATTATAATATATGTCTATTACGTTTATTTCTTTCCATTCTTTAGTTGAATATGAATGTAAGAAAGAGATGATTCAAAATTTAATATTATCTATATAATCTATAATATATATAATACAAGGCATTATCTATCCGATTGTTTCAAATGTATTCCTTGATTTCGTAACATCATAAAGCGAGTACAGTTACTTAAATAGGTTAGTACTTACCTATTTGATGATACGCATTTTCTCGAAACCATCAGTATGATTGACCAACAAACTGATAAATAATTAAAGTGCAAGCTAAATAATGTAACTGGG
This sequence comes from Amyelois transitella, assembly GCF_032362555.1. Taxonomy (NCBI): domain Eukaryota; kingdom Metazoa; phylum Arthropoda; class Insecta; order Lepidoptera; family Pyralidae; genus Amyelois; species Amyelois transitella. The sequence continues at coordinate 11,496,181 of NC_083505.1, forward strand.
CCTTTTTATGAATGTTATCTCATTCGGATTCATCTTAAAATTGTAAACAAATGCTGGCATACATATTTGAACCTTAATTCCTGGTCAGAAGAGTATTCTTTAACAATACCTATTAAGTTTAAGAATAGTATCGTAGTAAATTATATCTATGTTAGTTGATATTACGTAATCGTAAACGAATTTCATTTGAATTAAAAAAATAGGTTGGTTTAAAAATATACTTAGACACAGAAAACAATTTTTTTTTTTTCAAATACAATTTTTCTGTGAATCTTTATTTTGTAGAATAAGCTTTACTTTTCAACACAATTACATATCAATCTACTCTTTTTACGCGCGTAGGTATTGTCTTCAAGACCGTCATCGGCCTATTTTAAAAGTCACCAACAGTGAAAGTATAATTTGTGCTTCACATGCAACGGCCGAACAAAAAACTAAGCAACCTCAGTCACGTAGAAATGCGTCCAAATGCAGCCTGCACCGAGTCGATACTCTATCGATTCGAATTTCGGGGCCCGTTACTAACTGTACTTATTTGCATGCGTGCACGTACAAGGCCAGTGTATGAAGAGCTCCTGTCATGCTATTGTGTCTATGCAATTTTGGGATGTGAAAAAAGGGGGGGGAGGCCTAGTTTGCGTGGTCGGAGTGGAATTTCGGCTGCGGCCTGGTTCCGCCGTGCAGCACACGCGCAAGCGTACTGCTGCGGGCCGGGAGGGGAGTGGGAGGGGGGAGGGCTTGCATCGAGTTGCGCAAACCGACGGTCACTCTGCAACGGAGGTACCAAGATGGGAAAGTGGCATTAGGTAGTCGAAAAGTACTTGGAGCAGAGCGTGTGAAGCGCATCGCAGCGCTTTGTTTGATTACATTTTGAAGTTGGTTTGTTCTTGGATAATATTGTTTGTATGGCCCTTCAGTTATTAGTAACATGAAAACATCTTTGAAACAATAAATAGTATATGAAGGGATAATAGAAAAATAGTCGATACTTAAGATAAAAAATTTTTTTATGCATTTTGCATTGGTGTTGTTACACTGTTAATAGCACAACTATGTTTTTAATAAAAAGAGTAATTCACATATATTTTCGTTTTGGTTTTTCTGAATTTCATTTTCATTTCCAACTTTTCATTAATAGTTTGTACTGAAATATTGTAAGTATCAACTTATTGTTTAAATTTCACCTACTTTATAACTTCTTTTAGGTAATTTGTTATAATTTTCTATGTGGTAGTCGTCGACAATATATACTCATGATTACACCCTCAGTCAGTTTTTTTGACATTTCTCTCCACTTTGTCAGGTCTCCGACACCCTCATTTAAATATTGGCTCTTATGTCATCTTCATACATACATACATATATAATAACATCTTTATCCCATTCGGGGTCGACAGAGTCACAAGTCTCACAAAGATTGAAAGGCAATGTTCATATGCACGGCTTAATGAAGATATTAAGGTTCAAATAGTGACAGGTTGCTATCCCATCACCTAAAAGAAGAATCCCAAGTTTATTAGCGTATCCCTAAGTCGCCTTTTACTACATCCATGGGAAAGAGATGGGAGTGGTCCTATTCTAAAGTACCTTATTATCGTCATCTTCAAATAACAGTTTTTCTATCTAATAACATCACCTTTCCTAGTGCCATTTATCAACATGTACTTTTTCCATACATCTAATAACGGGCCGCAAACAAAGACTACTATTGCAGCGAGTTCCCAGCCCTCCCCACCCTGTCCCCTCCCCTCACGATAGGTTAGCTACAGTAACATTTGGATGAGAGACATAGATATAGGAAATTTTTGCAAAGTGCAATGTGAACAAAAATGGAATACAATTTAAATACATTGATATAAAAAAGACGGAAGTTATAAACCATTCTTTTTCAATAATATTTTTATGACTAAAAATCTAAACGACAAGAACTATTTGATGTAAGTACTTACATAGCGCTTATTTAAAAATAACGTAGGGTGTTTAAAAAAATTAATACTAAAAAGATTAAAAAGAAAATTGCAATACATGGTAAATAAAGGAAAACATTCATTTTCTAAACACGTACCTATTTAACAAAATTATAAGAAGAAACAGCTTTACAACTAGAACGTAAAACCACAAGTACTCTTTGTAGGTCATTCCGTGACTTAAATGCCTTCAGTTTAAGCCGTACTCCAGTATTTGACCCTAAAAAAATTGTATAACGATGCCGGATCTCCTATACATATTAACTTATATTCTAAAATAACAAATTATAGGTAGAAATCTTAGGTCATACTCCTACATGTATTAATTTACTTTTTTATTTAGCTTATTCTCGCCTTTCGTTTCAATATCATTCATTTATTTATTTAAACTTATGTGCAACAGAATCAACTAATAAATAAAAACTCTTCCTAAAAAACCTTTAAAACGTCAATTTATAAGATGTTCGAAAATTAAATATGTTATTCAAAACGACATTCAAAAATAGAAACAAAAACCTGACAACATTAGGTAATTGACGAAAATTCCGAAAAAAAAAAAACAAATTTAGTTTTTAAAAAGAGAACTTTAAATATCTGTGGTCAAAGCACACACACCGAAGACAATTGCGCAAGATAATGTCGAAATCTACGCACTCTCGCGTCTTTTCTAAACTCGCATTTCCTCACATTTCGTGAATGCAGCCGTTGGTTGTATAACAATGCAGTCAATTATCTAATTTGTGAATGGAGAATTCGTGATATGTAGAGACATTTTTTAAACGATGGTGAACGAGGATAACACTGTAGAAATACAGTCTGTGCATTTTAATGCACTATAATCAATTTAGAAATCATCCATATTTATAATTCTGTACAATGTTATAGTAGTAGGCTTTTGAAAGAGTTTTATTCGAAGTTTTTTTTTAGTATAAATTAATAAGGATATGTAACTCAATGCGGAACCCGGTTCCCGAAACACTTCTGTGAAGGGTGCAACCGGGAACACGCAGAGATGAGAGAGAATAAGGATAACTCAGTCTCATTATTACTCAAAACACTTTTGTACAAAAATATATTACATTATTTAACTGAAAAACTTTATCGAAGAAGTGGCACTAAAATAACACCACAAAGTCAACTGAAGAACAAGAGTAAGAATAATCATTACATAAAAGTACAATAATTCAACGTCTATTTTGGATAAAAAGATTAAGATTCCACTAGCAAAAGCAAACAAACAAACAAAATACGTCTATATCCCTTGCGAGGTTAACAGAGCCAACAGAGACAAGACTGATAGGCCAAGTTCAGCTGTTGTTTGGTTTAATGATAGAATTGAGATTCATACAGTGACAGGTTGCTAGGCCATCGAATAACAGAAGAGTCCCAAGTTTACAAGCCAATTCCCTACTCGCTTTTTACGACATCCATGGGAACCATACGGCAAACTAACTATTTGGCACAAATACTGCACACACAATAAGAGTACAAGCAACAATGCAAACCGAACTTTCTATTGCATCGGTTTTCGTCACAGCGGGTCGCGTACCTCCAAAATAGAAAGCAAGACTTGCGTTGCAATGCGTACGCGCATCGCTGCGTCTGCGCTTCGATTCGTAGACGAGACAAAATGAGTTATGTTCTGTTGTTCAACGTACATGCTTACATATAATTGTTATTTGTTTAGGTATGGTTGGGTGAAATTCGTGAAGAATGAAAGGCTGGTGACTTTAATCTATTTCTATTTATTTTGAGCTATATTGAAACTGTAAAGCTATAACAGGTGAAGTTAAATGCTATAAGCACTATTCGAACCTTTAGAATGCCGGAAAGTCGGTGTCAAATTTAAGAACTGAACGAATGAATTAAACAATAATATTTTTTTATAAAGTAAATTACAGATTCAGTCTTGTAAAGACTCTGTGTACCCTGCAAGGGATAAAGACGTGATTATATGTATGTATGTACAGATTCAATATTTATTTTTACAAAAATACTAGATGCGTTTGTACTAAAACTACTTTCGTAACGAGACAAGAAAGGCTACGTGTGACCCCTTTCCACTGTCAGTGCGTCAAAAAAACATAACGTCGACTTCCTACACGGTTCTCAATGTTATATTAGTACCTATTATAATTAAAATTATCGGTATACGATTACGAAATATAGGATGAAGGCGATTTTGAACAGCAATTAACGCAGTCATAAATTTAGTCGTAAAACCGAACCTCGCGGGTAAACTAGTCTTAATTACATTATTGGCCATGGATGACAACTTTCGCATTGCATAACGAGTGCAGTAAGTGTTTTATCTAGTTATTTAAATAAATAGAATTAGGAATACAACTTTGGAAGTGGCAAATATCTTAAAAACTGATGGTAATAACCACTATAAGTTTTCACCAGATTTCAATCAACATAACGTTTTGATCTTATTACACAACTGCGCACAAAAACTGTGTATGATTGTTTTTACAACTTTAATTTTGAAATATAACCTAAAAATAAGATTCTTACTAAGTATCATAATCATCTTGAAATAAGTTCTTCACTATTAATAATTTCGGATGAATGTACATTTGTAGCCCACGCAGAATACTAGCGAATTTCATTTCGGAATCTAGCTTAACTGTAAGGGGAAAAAGCGTGATAATATTAAATTCAATGTATGAGCGTGTACGTGTGTATGAATAGGTACGTCATACATATAAATTCGGTCTGATATTATGTGTGAACTGCGATATGAAGATCATGTTATGCGCATATAGTTCCGTGATAAAATAGATAAACTTAGAATTTTGTCGTTGTGCAACAAAAAATACTCTGATTAGTTGTAAATTAACATAATTTTTTATCGCAATCACGAGGATGATATATTTGCCATTTTAAAAACCATAGATTGTCTTATTATTCTTATTTAAAGAGTCTTAAGTTTGTCTGTTCTTGGTTTTCGCAAAAAGAAGCTGGCTAGAAATTTATATATCTCAGAAACCAGTGAAAAGAATATGTAAAACGGGGATTAATATTCTAATTATAAAAATAAAAAGTTTAAAAATTCAAATTCGGAACTGTGTAATTCTAACCACCATTCCAACAATGGCGGACGCAAAACGCGGTAGTTCCGCGTAGGGCGATCAAAATATAATGCAGAGCGCAAGGGACGCCTTTTGTACGTACAAAATAATCCTTGACCCAAATAGAACCAGAACCATACCAGTTTCGAGTCATACTGTCTCACACAGGTTAAATTTCTCATTGTAAGTGTGGGACAGTGCTTCCCAAAATGTTCGAAACTTGTTGTATTTCGCTCAATTACGGCTTATTATTTTCTGAGAATACAAGTGGCGATTGTAAGATTTTTACCCTATCTGAAAGGGGTACATATAATGAAAGGTTTTGCATAGAAGTCTGATATGCACAGGTCATTAATATGAAAAACTTTCTCCATTAATATAAAAAAAATATTTTTATTTAGAAAAAGAATTCGCTAACTTCATTGTCAGACTAAGTCAGTTAAGATGTTTAGCAGACATTTATAAGTTTGATTGAAAATATATTTCAAATTTTGTCTCTATGAACCCACAAGCTTAAAAATCTGTATTGGGTTTTATTACGTATTTTTGTCGTAGTTCCTGGCAAAGCTAGTTCCTACGAAAATCAAGTATACTCGATTTTTAAGGAAGCTGACTTAGCCTTGCACCTTACACACTATGTAAATTGTAAATTTCCATACATTTTATACACATTTTCAATGTCCTTGCGTGAACTGACGCGAAATAATTTGCGTTACAATGGAAGACTTATATGATTCACTTTATTCGTTTATCGTAATAACAAGGTCAATGCAGTTTGGTTCACAATTATAATATTAATTATAGATTTCTCTTATGCATTACAAATTGAGGTTTTGTCTAATTATTTCCTCTTAAAAAACATCTATGTGGTGAGATGGAGTGGTCCTGTTATAACGTACCGGGAAACACTCGGCACTAGAATAGGGCCACTCCATCTCTTACCCATGGAAGTCGTCAAAGGCGACTAAGGGAAACGGCGCAAAATCTAACACAAGCTTTCGTGCTGGGCTCAATGAATCAAGGGGCAGGCTTATCAAAGGATTAGCTTAAACGTGGGACAAAATAAAATGTATGAATTATGATGTATGTGAGTATCTACCCCGTAAGGAATAAAGACGTGATTGTCTAATTCTAAAGTGCCAGAAACCGTGCGGCATATTAAAACGTTTTTTTTTTTCTATCGTCACATATTTTACTCGTATCTAAAAAGGCAAAAGTCTTTTATAGCGGAAATTGCAAATGTTCGCATTCTCGTAGCGCTTCGTAGCACTCTAGGGTTACGTAACCACCCTGCGTCCTGGAAATGTCCTTGGATGCGCTACGTCGATGTCACACGCCGTAGCGCGTAAGCTACGAATCAATAGCTTGTAGTGCTACGTGTCGTGTGGTTACCGATACTTTAAAATGGGATGACTCCATATACATACATACATACATACATATCGTCACGTCTATATCCCTTGCGGGGTAGACAGAGCCAACAATCTTGAAAAGACTGAATGGCCACATTCAGCTATTTGGCTTAATGATAGAATTGAGATTCAAATAGTGACAGGTTGCTAGCCCATCGCCTAAAAAAGAATCCCAAGTTTGTAAGCCTATCCCTAAGTCGCCTTTTACGACATCCATGAGAAAGAGATGGAGTGGTCCTATTCTTTTTTGTATTGGTGCCGGGAACCACATGACTCCATATCTTTTCCATAATTGTCGTAAAATGCGACTAAGGGAAAGATTAATAGGCTACCAACATATTTGAATCTCAATTCAAATTTTCAAGACTACTGGCTCTGTATACCCTTACCTACCTACCTTAATATAAGTAAATAATATAAATAACCTTAATTGGCGCCAATATTTTTTTTTTAACTTGCAAACTCGCAAAATCGGTCTCCTGGCGTCGCGTCTGGAGGTCCTAGAGGGCGTCCTTGTAATCCCTCTCCGAACAGACAAACCCAGTAACCCGACGAAATCAAAACGGACTTTATGAAAGAGTTGCTATCTATTGTTGAATGACAATTTTACCGGTTTTGGATAATTTTTGGCTTGAACACTTCAATGTTTATATCGACTTTATTTATGGCTTGGAGACTATATAGTCGGAACATCCATAAAAAATTTAAACATAAATAAATCTAGCGCATCAAGAATACTATTAAGGTAGGTGAGGGAATGTCATTCTCAAAGCCACAGCATCTAAAAAGATCCTACTTTCCTTCATAAGATTAATGTTCATAAAACTTTGAGAATAGGACCAACATTGGCGCAAACATTGGCAGACTTCATCACTAAACCAACATCAATGGCCTTGGCCATTACGTAAGCACAAGCCCTAGGATGTGTCCTTGATTTTTCCCTATCGCGTTAGCCTTGTACAGTCAACAACATAAATAAGATGCCGGAACTGAAATATTTACTAAAAGAAATCAGAAAGAAAGAAAAAAAAATATTTATTTTAATTATGTAAAAATCAAGAGGGAATAAAAAAGGTGAGTAGAGTAGGTATAAAATAACATTATACGAGTAACATTTAAAAAAACCTTCATGAGGAATTAATAACGATAAACCGCAGTTCAGTTAAGCATCGATGATGTATGTATTTCTGCAGAAAAAATAAAAATCTAAACTATAGTTTTTTTTTTTAGGATTTTACTGAAAAAATAAGGCTTTATACCATCTCTATCTGTTTTGTGCTGTTTTGTATGTTTTACTCATATGGTGCAATAAAGAGTTTTATCTATCTATATGTTATCATTTGAAATCATATACCAAAATACGTTGTGTGAAAACTGATACATGTTAATTGTTTATATGGTGTTGGGTAAGAGTAACCAGTTTGTTGACAAGCTGAAAACAAGAAGAGTAGCTTCCTCCTGGCTTTAGTCCCGGTTGCAACCTCACCACTCTGGAGAGGAAACCGGGCTATGCCTTTGACCATGGAACCTGGATTGGATGAGTCAGGTTTTTACACGAAGCGACGCCCGTCTGACCTCCGCAACCTTTGCAGGGAAACCTAACCCGTATTGGATCGATCATGGTTACACATACAATTAATTTTAAATGTGCAGGCAGGTGTCCTCACGATATTTTCCCACACCGTAAGAGTAGTAACCATATAGCTGTATCTATAGGTATTGTTTAAACAAATAGGTATATATTTGACTACCCATTGATAGTTTAAGTAGTCGAGACACCTAGACATAAAAGACAGAGTACGCAAATTACATTTTGTTTTCGCAAAACTTATTTTTAGATATTATTATTGTTCCTACAAATACTAAATGCAAATTTAGTTTTTAATTTAAGCAATTATTTTAAGTTTTTGTTGTTCAAGTACTAGATGCTAATATATGAAAATTAGTGAAAATTGAAACCTTAAAATCAAGGTAACCATTTGTAAGTGATTTCTGTAGTTCCTAACATATTCGTGGACTTAGAAGTATTTGCACAAACACATGCCGTCATATAAGTCAGAGGTCAGGAGTAAATTTGCCGCAAATTTGCAAGACTAAATTTAATTATGAATGATATGTATATTTTTTTTTGCCTAATCTCCGTTATCATAACGCATTCATGATTCCATTGTTAATTGCTTATTTCCAATTAGAAACTAAAGAAGTTAAAAATTATCATCAAAATTAATTAACTGTAAATGACATGAGGAAATCGAGTCAGACAACTGGATTTGTAACCATTACTCATAAGGGTCAGGTACTCCTGAAAAATTACGCAGGTGAGACGACTTGGTAGCTTCGAGTAAAAACCTAACTTACCCAAGCCAGTATCGTGGTTATGGAAAGACCTCGGGAAAGAGATGAACATTTGATACTATGAACAATTTTATTGATAATTTAAACAACCTAGTTGTAAGTACAAAAGCGTGCATCGTTAAAAAAAATACCAAAAAGAAAATACACTTTACATTTAAAAAGTTAAAGGTCTCAACTTCTGCCCACTCGTTGTTTTGTTACATGCATGACGTCTCCGCTGGGCACAACCGGCCATCTCCGAGTGCGCCCGCGCAGGCCCTACAAAAAGTGAGGTTATCTGCCAAAGATATCACGTGCTAAATGCGTATTGCTCTTTGGCAGATAACTAAAACTTGCAGAGTAAAACTTTATCGTTCTATACATCAAAATCTTACAGAAATTTGTATCTAGTATAAACAACAAACTTCTCTCAACTCATTCGCACACAAAATATGTACTATTATTGTACGCTTGTGGTCAAAAAAGGGGGTGAGATTGAGTTATTAATCTTCATATATTCAAGATTCTTTATCAATCTCCATGGAGACCTGGGGGTTCCCTGACTCTAGTAGTATGGGGAGGTCAGTCAGGTAGTTCATTATCACGAAATATTTAAAATAAATTAAATAAATTTCAATTTTTACATCCTTTTATTTTCTATAGTATGTTTGCATGATCGCGAATTAACTAGATATGCTCTAACTGGTAAATCAATTAGGTAGTTACAAAAAAATAACCTTAACACAATGAAAACAAAATACATAACAAAAAAAGATTATTAAAAAAAAGTCGGTTTAATATCCAATATTCAAAAATGGAACGGTGTAATCGATAGTTGTAAGTGTAGTCGATATTATTATCGATCGTGATTCAAACACCATGATTAAAACGGCATTGTATATTGCCGACCAATTTAAATACAACATAGCAACAATCATGAGGAAACAACTAAGTAATGCTACGTTGTAAAACATTTAAGAGGTTCATTATTTATGTAGGGATGTTTTAAAGTTTTGCTCGTTTTAACTTTCTCGTGATTATTAAAAAAAATCTTTAATAAATGCTTCATCATTATCTTTACGCCAAATTTTTGCGAGCACCGTACAATAGTTTTCAGCTGTGCGTTAGTAAAAGTGTCAGTGACCTTTTCCTTCTTTATATTTCATCTATGTAGCTCATGCCCGTGGCTTCTCTCTTTTCAAATCAACTGCGCCACAGAGGCCGACGTACTAAACTGTGCAACAAAAAATCTAAATTACAAATAGATATGGTCATTTCAGCCTTCCACGTGTAGTATAACATAAATAATAAGTTTAACGTAAAATAATAACGGTGACCTTCGTTACAACTTCGCTTCTAGAAGTACATGCGTTATGAATATTCAAACTATTGAAAATACCATCCATTGCCGAAATAATTATCTTTGAAGAAGAGTACTGCATATTTAGTTCTACAAAGTCTATCATAACATTAATTTTGTTTAACTTTATTTAAGGTATTTGTATAGATGGCTGATGGTATTTATTTGTTTTGTCTCTTTTTTCACGAGTTTTTTGTTTTTTTTTTCAATTTGTACCGAAACATATTCTTTTCGTTAAAAGTAAATGAAAGAACTAAACTGTTCTTGTGTTTTTACTTGTACTAAACGATTTCGCTAACATTAAACTTTTTTACTCGAACTTTTCAAACTGATAAATACGGAAATAAATGATCTCAATGCAGATGTTTAGGGAAATAATCTCAGCATTAATAACTTCAATATTAGATTTGGTTCATTCAGTGTCTTATCGTGACACAAATATTTTATACTGCTTGCTTCGGGGCGAGACACTTCAGTAGTAGATTTTAATCGCATTTTCTTTATATCTCTTGATCTAGTTTTAACAAGAGTAGGTAATTCTTTTACAGATTGTTACTGAGTTGTTGAGGTTTGTTTTTTAAATTAAGCTGCAATGAAGATTGCACATGAAGACTCATTTTTGGCATAACTAATTTAATGTAAAATGGTTAGTATTCCTAAAGAAAGGCGGAAAGAAAAAAACAATTAAATATTCGGTTCTCAAATAAATTTGTAGGAACATTCAAGATAATATATAAGCTAACAATCTTTTTAATAATAAAAAATAAGAAAGATCACATTGCAGTCGAGCTATTAAAAAAAAAGTCGCAGAGAACTCAATGAGACGAGTAGGTAAAGATAACATCAAAAGAACTAGATCACAACTTAAAAACACAGATATACAAATCATAAGAGGCGACCTACATGATAAAGTAGTTACTGAAGAATGAAAAGATGTAAATTACGTTTATCATATCGCAGTGTGCAGAGAGCAGCTAGCCGCGAACGCCGATAGAGGCGCTAATGGGACGGACGCACGGCTTGACAGTTTCTATGCAAATGTTAATGCGTTACGAGACCAGTTTTCGGCCAACCGAGCGGTTCCGGGCCTACTCTTGCGCACCAACTATACGCCCATAAATTACTTCTCTAACCATTATACTAGACATCCTGCCATCTTGCAAAACTGGATTGGACACATCTACGATAGTACGATTCAACTCGCCGGCGCAAAAGCAAAAAATTCCACGTGAATCATCATTGATAGTCTCAAGAGAAATTTTAACAGCTCGCGGATATATTGCAAAAAAAAAGTGATGCAATGTCGCTGAATAAAAAAAATGTAGATACGGTTGTCTCATTATCAAGTTCAATAGCCTCAAAGCGACAGCACGTGTATGCAAAAGTTTTGAGACCAGAGCGAAAGGCGCAAAAATGTCCCCTGTTGGAAACATTTTAAGGTGTCTGTTGGCGCAACCATTTACGCGCTTAAAATTTATCGTATACTGAAAGCTATCAAAACAAATTTATCAATGACATTGTATAACAAAACTATATTTTACAATTTTTTGCATTGACTGGCAAATGAGGTTACGCGCTACGCATGTTTCCAAGCGACTTCCTGGTCTAGGAATGGATGACTAAAATGAAACAAAAATGTCAAAATAAAGCAACAATACTTTCCTCGAATCCATATCGTTAATTCCAGTGTCCATGTATCGTTATTAGAAAACCATTAGAGCTCTAGTGAGCTATGCACAACTATCATAGTTTGTATCACCGAGTGTGTGTTCACTGTACACTTGAGCACTTGGTTAGTTTAGCATTAGCACCGTAGGTCGCTGTGGCGTGTTCACTTCCGCATAATTGCAGCGCGCGCGCCGCCGTCCGTGGCCTGCGGTGTACGTACGCTCCGAGCCGTTGGGAGCACCGCTCGCGAATGCGACCGCCGAAAACTCTTCGCACCGCTCGAATGCAGAAAATTCGGACGCGTCGAGTGGGGGACGCTCTACGACTATCCGAAACTTGCGGCGTATACGTGCAGCGCTTCGCTATGAAAAAATCCAAGGTTAACGCGCGCTGCCAAAAAAAGACGCACGCAAAATGAAAAAAGACGGCTAGAGCGCGCTCCTTGCGGGCCCTCAAATGCAGTCTGCACACGGCGATTAACGCATTAATTTCCTAGTATTCGACTACTTCCCGTATGGTTTTGTTGATATCACTAATTGAGATACAGTAGGTACCTATTAACATACGACACTAAATTTGTTATGTCTGACCTTGGTCTTGAGAAATTTATGGAGTATCGAGCGTGGCGTGAGGTCTCCAGTTTACATTCAGAAAATAGAAGATTCATATCATCGTAGTAGGTACACCGGTGATCTAAAAGTTTTCTTATTTTAATTACTTAATAACCAAGTCATAAATTTCGAGTGTTAGCTTGTTGGTAAGTTAACTTGACCGATTACACAGAAGTATAAATACCTTCTATACCAAGGAACTACAAATGATATTTAGTAGATATAATTAAATAAGACTTCGGAACAAGAGAAAATACAAACTAAACAGTAAAAGTACGTGACGAGTTAATTTCTAGTACAAAATATAATCATATATATTTTTTATTAACAAAACAACGTAACCTTTTTTTACAAACTAATGCTTAATTAACTCGAAAGATGGCAGCGCGCCATTCTCATTCATTGATCACCGTCACCTTCTGTCGCTATTATCAATTTATTCCAATTTCTTACGTATTTTGCTTTACCTTTACATTTTTTTCATAGAATTTATCACGATAAAAGTGAGTTTTTATGTTAAACTCCAATTTTAGGAGAATTTTTTTTAAACATAAATTTGCTCTTACCACATTTAATTTTAGTTTTTAAAACTTTAAATCAGGACTTTGTACTTTCTTTTGTATTCCCTGTACGATATATCGTATATTCACAAATTCAAATAAAAGCAAATAGGAATATCTACTCATAAAACGAGAACGTACAAAATTTCTTAATTAGATACCGATCCGTCGCAGTAAAATTATAATATAACAAAATACTTGCGAATGTATCTTAAATCGTAGCACTTCGTAGATGTCTACGAAGCAAATATTACGCAAACGCAACTCATTAATCTAGATTCAAACTCAGGCAGACTAGACGTGGCGTAGACATAGCCAAAGAATTGCTACAAACAATTCTCAACTTCAAAGTGCATGCAATAAAATCTAAACTACAATGTCAGCTGATCTCGTAGCGTTCATTTCTGATTTGCTACGATTGATTGTCAATTTTAGTCATAATGTTGAAGAATTTTTGTTATTATTTATTAGTTTGGATTCAAACATACGTAAAGTGCCGCCACTTGATAATAGAACCACTGCATATCTATCTATGTATGTAAAAGGCTATTAAAGAAAGGCTAATTAACTTGAGATTGATTGATGAGCTAGCAACCTGTTACTATTTGAATCTCAATTCCATCTTTAAGCCAATTAGCTGAACGTGGCCTAGCATTCTTTTTAAGACTGCTCTATCTACCTCACAAGGGATATAGACGTGACTGTGTATGTTTGCATAATAAAACGCCTCTTGTCCGGAGGGGTTGTCAAAGTATACAAAATAATTATCAGCGGAGGAAAGTTTTTCTATTTTTTACGAATACTTCAAGAATTCTAACCCGTAGACTGACTGCTTACTATTCTGACCGCAGTGTATGAACCCGGTAACTCTAGCTGTAAGCGCTACCTTAACCACTAGTCTACTGTCGCTAGATTAAGTCATTTTCGATGCAAATTGCCCACTAAATGGCCTTGCAACTGGCCATTGCCCATTCAAGGAAGTAGGCGAATACCGCATAAAAAACCTTAACAAATGATGTATACAGTCATCTCTGTCTAACGTATTCTAAACTTGTTTAGAGGGAAAGGAATAGCATCTCTTTCAAACTTTTTGATTATTTGATCTTATTGTTTATCGTTATTGCATATGTGAGTATTGGGAATAGGATAGTGGTAACATAAATTATTTTATGAAATTATAAAAAAAAACTAGAGTTCGCTCGCGACTTTGCCAACGAATAGCCAAATATGCAGTAATTTCACTTCCCGCGGGAATTCCGAAAAACCTTCTCCTATTACCAGGACCACAAGGCACCTACATGCCAAATTTTAAATTGACAGACCCCGCAATTTGGTTCGTGCGCTGATATGCAACTAATTCAGTCAGTGGCCTCAAAATCTGGTTTAAAATATATGAATATGTTAAATAAATTTATTCCATACAAATCATAAGACGTTAATTACTCTTACCCAATCAAAACTTCAGTAATGAAAATATCACAAAAAAATATTATTATTTTTTCACCGAAATAAAACAATTCAATACATGCTTTTCTTATCAAGTCAGCAAGGCCACGTGAATTATGATAACGAGCCACAACTCAGAATTAGAATACAGGATGAAGAAAATACTATATATAATTTGACACAATACATTTAATAAAACGTGAAACCAGAATTTCAAACAAACATCCATACGTATAATAAAATCGTAACTGACTGATGTAATACATAAAAGATATTTCCAAAAAATTTATATGGGAAATCAATATGAGTCCAACAAAAGCCAAAAACATAATTTCTAGAATTCCTGTCTGTCCGTCTGTATGTTTGTACTCGCAAAACGCGAAAACTATTTCCACGCATAGTTATCTCAATAATAGAATATACATATTTACGGTGGATGGAACAGATGGAGACTAAAAAATATTTTTTAAAAATGTGTCTATTTTTTATAAATAAATATAATAAAATTGTAATTTAAGAAATGTTTAAGGGAATAAAAATAAATAAATAAGTTTAACAAAAGAATAATAATCGGTTAGATTATATATATTTTTTATTAAATTTTAGATTATGTTTACTCCTTCATTTTTCCGAGTGTAAAGATTTCACGTTTAGTTATAAAAATAACTAACTTTTTGGAAGGATTCTAACCATTAACATAAGATACTTTATCCACTCGACTATCTTCTAATAAGAAAAAATATAATACTTAATATGATCGTAAAAGTATAATGACATGTATGTAACTGATACCATATGTATTGACCATTCACATGACAAAAGCTTGTAAGGTAAACACCTATTCATACACCTAACATAAACACGTGGACAAGGTTAGTTAAGGGACAATACAACTTTATATGCAGACTTAAAGTATAGATCAAATATTGGAGGCTTAGATCCCTGTAACCTGTTTGAGCTATGTAAATTTCGTCAATTTTGTTTGTTTGTCATTACGAATACCATGTGACCCATTTTGGTGAATTTGTTTGTTAATCATAAGAAGTCAAACTAAGCATCTTGTTTCTTTTTTTTAAAAACTTCCACTGGGTTCCACCAGAAAAACGGGCGAAAGATTTAATTGAAAACAAAATAAAAATCAGTGAGTGAGATCTTCAATGTAAAAATGGATAACGTAAGAAGCGTCTACTGCAATGTCCGAAACATTGAAGAAGAATGAAGTCTAATATGGCCGCTAGAAAGAGAGATAGAGGTTATTTAAATCAATAGATCTGTTTAAGCTTAACAATTAATTTATACTTTGAACATTTCAATTGAAACGCAATATAGACCGTCTGCTCTGGTATTGACGCTCATCAACCTTAAACTTTTAGGTTTAGACTAGATTTTGTGAAACTCCATGGATAGCTTTGATTGAAATATTTCAGAAATGGAGTTGTAAATCTAATAAGACTTCAGACATTTTATTATGTTCAATTTAAACTAACTGAAAATCTACTACATTTAGAGTCCAATAATCTGGATAGAGTGAAATGATGGAAATTTATCTAATTAAAATTCCAAGATCACAAACTAAAAAGAATATGACATAAAATTACGAAACGTCTCCTCGGGGTCTGCTAGCACAGATTTCTTTTGAAATAAGCAGAACCTATGTGATTTCGTGTCTTATGTTTATCATTCTCAATGTTTTCTGCGTACATAAATTAGTAAATAAATAAATGTTAACTACTCCTATCACCTTCTAATATTTTGCTATCATCAAACCATTCAAAATCAATCGGAAAAAAAGAAACTTGGACATAATCATAACATTTCCAACCCTTAAATGTTAAAAAGTACAAAATACGCCCAAAATAAAAGCGTCGAGTTAATTAAAAACAGATTTTTGGTCAGCCTGTTAACGCGGAGGGCTCATAAAATCCTTGCAGGGTTTTATCATTATCTTATCTGTGTGCGTCGTACGCACACATACTCTGCAATGCTTATCAATTCAAAATTAGATGTGTGATAAAGGTTTGATATAATGCATCGTTTTTATATAATAAATGTGGCCTCAGTTAGGGAAGTTATATAAGTAGGTCATTTCATTAGTATTGGAATCCAGAGAGAAGATGGCACTACGTGACTATCTCCCAGGAGGAAAAACGATACAAACATACATACATATAGTCACGTCTATATCCCTTACGGGGCAGTCAGAGCCAATAGTCCCGAAAAGACTGCATGGCCACGTTCAGCTGCTCGGCTTAATGATGGAATTGAGATCCAAAGAGTGACAGGTTGCTAGCCCATCGCCTAAAAAATGGATCGCAATTTTATAAGCCTATCCTTTAGTCGCCTTTTACGACATCCATGGGAAAGAGATGGAATGGTCCTATTCTTTTTTGTATTGGTGCCGGGAACCACACGGCACAAAAAACAAGAAAAAAAGATTAAGATTTAAAAACAAAAGAAGGTAATGCGGTCGTACTATCGGTCTTTTTTTGGCGCTTATGTGCTCGCTTATGGTGCAATGAAGTTTTTTATCTGTCTATCTAAAATGACGGTATTTAAATATCATCTTTGCTCACTGCTTCTATCTGTACCTACTGTTTCCGTTGCATTCCTAGCTCATAGCCTGGCTTCTAAACCTTGGTTTAGCCTTTTCGGTAATGTAAGTACATGCTTCAAGTATATCTTTTGTAAAATCAAGCGTATACGATTTGATACCAGCCAGATATGAAACCGTTTCAGTAATTTCTTATGCAATCCAATTAAATTTATCGATTTCCAATATAGGGTATACAATAACATAATTACTACCGCTACCAACGCGCACGAAGGCGGCGGAACAAACTACCCAGCAGCGTTTTCATTGCAATAATATTATTAGTGCAAGTTCTTTAGTTACTTTGTTGCAATAAAATAAAAGGAATTTTAAAGAAGTTGAATGTTGCTTTCATAATCTTCTAATTATTACTACCCCATTTTCCTATTACAAGTTACATCGCACGACCTAGTTACTATTTCAACTTCGACAAGAAACCTAAAAAGCCTTTGTTCTGGCGGAAATGTATAAGACTTAGTCCAAAATACCCCATAATGTGTAACTAACAAAGAACAATCAAGTTCAAGCTTGGTAGGCGTACGGTGCAGCAATCCGTATGAATGTATTTTAGACCATACTGCCCTGACTTAAGGATCATTTTTATGGTAAGTACCATTTGAAAACTGCTGTTATACAAGTTGCCTTGAAAACTGAAACCGTACTGGGTCCAGAGTTCGCGCATGCGTATTTACAATTAGGTTATTTAAATTTTATTCCTAGTTATTTTTTCAAATCCTTTTTTTTTTTAAACGAATCTGTAACGCGCAGTATTTATCTACCTGCGTCAGAGACAAAATCTTCTCATACAACGTATACTTTTCAGGGCCGTTTTTCTGTGCAAAGTGCATTCATGTTGTGAATATTAAACACAATGGCACGAGAACATAATATTTTTCGATCATTTATTAACATTCGATTTAAATGCAAAAATATTGTTTACTTAGTTGGCATGACGCACTATATAATTACATGTTATTCCATTGTTTAAACACACATAAAAACTAAATACACACACACACACACAACACAATACAAATTGAAACCCAAATATAAAATTTACATAAGCATAGAATTAACGTCACCTATTCATTTTAATGCAAAAACTGGGCAATTCGGCATTGACCTTAATGTTTTTAAATACAAATTTAAGCTACTGATTGACATGATTGCATAAGAGGGAACTTTTAATATACATATATACAAAAAAGAAAATAAAATAATACAACACCAAATACAACAAAAAGTAACCAAATCAAATAAGTTCAACAATATCTGAAACCGTTTCAAAACAGCTGAAACAACTAACCCAATATCACAAGGAAACTAAACCGAAATAACTACAAGAAAAATGGGACAAAACAGAACTGCACACTTACAGTGAGAAACGCCGTCAAGCTGCCATCGACGGCTCCGTCCGGAGTTGAGGTTGGCAGGCACGGGCTCACCAGGCACGGTATGCTAGCGCACTTGATGCAGCCACGGACGCGCGGCCTCGAGGAAGTAAGTCCGAGGAACTGTCACCGGCACGGAACCGGGCGGCGGCGGGCGCCGGCAAGCCGCACGGCGCCTGCGCCGCGCGCCCGTCAACAGCCGCTCCGGGCGCCCACACCCCCACACGCACCCTTTAAATCGAACGTCATATCCCACCACCCACCGCCCGCTGTAATTTCTGAAAGCGCTGACTACCTAGCGACCCTAAAAAATGCATTGCGTAACGGTTTTATAAATTTCCCGACTGTTTGTCCAATCAATTATCCACCTGAGCTGGGACAATGTCAGTAATCAGCAGCAATTTTATGAGTTACGTAGTTCTGATTTAAAGTTTTAATTTTGTGAATGAATTTTTCATTATCGCCGTCATTGTAGCGGCTTCTCTTGAATTGTTTCGTTTTGATAAACTTTTGCTTTGTTCATCTCGATTTTCCTCTGATTTAGCTTTCATCTCATTCTAGATTTTGAACGCGACTAAGATTTTAGAGTCTATTGATTGCAATTTTTTTCCTTTGTGTTACTTTTCCTTGTAATCTGAATTCTTTTATGTTTGAGACACTTTGGACAAGGACCAGTCGGTATAAATTTGCACGACGTCCTATGACCTTGACTTTTGGGTCAGATATACGGGTTTGCCAAATTACCATATTTCAATGCTAGCGTTCACTCGCATCAATAAAACCCATAAATTATTTAAAATATTGTGAAATAGAAAGATCAGCTAAGATTATTATTATAGATGAGATTTTAAGAGAAAGCTCAACACATTTTATTTTAGTTTTGATCGACATATAAGGCGCGAAAAAGAGTGGTGTTCAAATAAACTTCTTACTCTCTCGTCTGTGATTTAACGAAAGCAGATGACTGTAGAAATCCGTTTCACATTTTCACACTAGTCAGACTACATATTTCTATTATTGATTTCTTTAGACTAAATAACGAACTAAAGAACAAAGCACTTTATTTACACATTAAAGGTAACTTTCCCTACAACGCTATCATGAAGCGTGTCAAAGTGTAACACCTCATCTTTCCGTACTTTTTAAGATTACTGCTGTTATTGGTCCGAAGTTGTCCGAAGGTGGTTCCCGCCAACCATAATCACGTTGAGCATGGGATCTACGTCGCCATGTTGAGCGTTGTGACGTAGAAATCGAGGTCGCCATGGCTGGCCAAAAAATAATGCAGCTGTGCTCTTTCCGAAATAGATGCTCACGCAATAAATAGGTCAAACTATGCGTCCGTTCGATTCTATTCATTTTTATATGTGTGTCACGTACTCGATTGTTTTCTCTATAAAGTACCTATCAGCGATTGTTTTGAAAATATATGGCAAACATTTTTAAGTTCCGTTTTGGTAGATTCTAATGAAATACTAAGTGAAAAACTACTGCAACAACAACTAATAATAACTAGAAAGTTCTAATCTTACGTTCAACAATGTTTCCGAAAAATGCCAAATTCTTCATGTAGAAGATCGTAAAAGTAGAAGAGAACCCTGCTGCAATGCCCACGTTGAAGTCACGATCTTCACTAGTAAGCTTTTACCTTTATGCAACCCTATGAAACTGACAAGAAAATACGGAGTGATCTAATCCTACATTTCCGAGAAAAGCACGTCAGGTACGAATAGAGCCTGAAAATATTGTTTAAACTGCTACCTACATAACAGCAAAAAAATCCTATAGAATTGATGCAGCAGTTGTTAGTGATCTTTTTCTACAGTCGCTTACTGCAACACACTCAAAAATATGGCCATGGTCTACTGCACTACTAAATCTTCTAATTCTGTTACTTCGAGGCAGTCTCCAGATAATATTTTACAGGAAGATAAATCAAAATTGTAATCCAATGAAAGAATGCATCTGCGAAACATCCGTACCTAAAATAAACACGTTGGAAGTGGGTCGATTCTGATGATTTTTTTTAGCTTCTTGGCAAATATTGTAAATTGTTACTAGGGTGACATGGTTTGTTATTCACATTTTCTCAATCAAGATATCGTGGTAGGTGATCGTGATTATAACACCAACTTAGTTGAAAGATAGTTTCGAGAGGACTGCAAAGATTAGCTAATACTATGTTATGAGGTAATAATAAAGAATATCACGATCATACATACAAAGAAAAAGCAAACATAAAAGGCATAATCCTGTTGTGAAGAATTTAGTTAAAATTGCGAATTCAGATCCTGCGACAAGAGAGTACTAACAGTATAGTTACTTTTTATTGCATCATAAAATTACAGATGTTTACAATATTTACAAAATTATGCATACATTCTTACGAGTACATCTTACACGTGGATAAGTGAAAGAAAAAATTCCACAACTCCAACCAATAACATCATCATCACTAAGTGATGAAAAAAAATATATTTATCATCACTTAGTTACAAGTATATACATAAGAGCGAAACTTACGGTGAGGAAGAACATCGTGAGGAAACCTGCACATTCAGGCAACTGAATGTGTTACCACGATCGATCCAATACGGGTTAGGTACCAGAGCAGTTCAACAAAGGTTGCAGAGGTCAGACGGGAGTCGCTTCGTGTAAAAACCTGACTCACCGAATACATGGTCAAAGGCATACCCCGGACTCCTCTCCAGAATGCAACCGGGACTAAAGCCAGAAGGAAAAAGACCTAAGAGCCTCAGGATAGGCTGGTGGCGGTGGTGATAGTTGGTGAACAAGGACGCAAGATTGTTATACATTTTTGTGTTCTTATTTATTTTCCTTGTAATGCAAATAAGCGATTCTACTTACTAACTTACGGTCATAAGAACGAAGAAGATCAAGTTGATGGTTTATCTTTACTGCCATAGATCACACAAAACTGATTAGCAACAAAAAATTTACCCGTACCTATGGACCTTATGTAAACTATCATTTATTACGCAAATGACCACATAGTGCAGGAGTGATCCAGGCGTACAAAGTCATAAAAGAAGTGATAAGATAATACGTAATAACAGTCAAAATACACTAGGAAGCAGAATCATAAACAAACCAAATTGAAAATGATGACAGAACGATTTGTTCATATTCGGTATCATGAAGTATGTATAATTTAGTGTCCAATGCTTTCGTAGTTTAGTGGTTAGAACATTTTTCAAGTAAGTGACCTGCAGTATGTCGCGTTTAATTAATCCTAGAAAAAGCATGTTACTTGATACTTAATTACAGTCAACTATTGTTTTTTAAGCCATTGTTTTCCTGGTTTTCACTAATGATTTATAAACGAAAATAATAACCATAATATGTTCAACTTTTCTTCAGCGCCAACATACCTAAACATGCTTAGTGTTGTAATACATGATCTTCGGCCACCATTGACAATTCTCAACTTTTACAACCAAACTGTATCGCGATAGCACTTCGAAAGTTGGCGTCTCTTGCTAAACTTTAACCGCTTTCATCGCTAGTGAAGATACCTTACACGGCGATACCGCAGTTACTTAGTTCGACCAAAATCAAACCATTTTCAGAGATGGAACGCAAGCGTTTCAGAATCGCTAGCTAGCTAATCACAGTGTGCCTGAAAGAAATGCAACACCGCCGCACTGACCAGTTGACCTTATGAGATTGACTTAGACATACATACATATGGTCACTTCTATATCCCTTGTGGGCTAGACAGAGCAAAGAGTCTTGAAAAGTCTATTCGGCTTACTGATAGAATTGAGATTCAAATAGTGACAGGTTACTAGCCCATCGCCAAAAAAAAGAATCCCAAGTTTGTAAGCCCATACCTTAGTCGCCTTTTACGACGGGTGCATGGGAAAGAGATGGAGTGGTCCAATTCTTTTTTGTATTGGTGCCGGGAACCACACGGCACTTTTGACTTAGAGTAGTTGTATAAAATCAAACCAGCCACATTCACTATATGCATGTATCCAAAACATCCAAAATGTTTAGGCATCGAGGGGGCGTCGCGAAGCGGGGGGCGAAGAGCGAATAGTGCGCAAATAAGCGATGCCTGCATACAATGACTGCCAAAGATCGCATCCCGAGCGGCACGTGTAAGGCCAGTGCCGAATTGGGCGATAATATTATATAAATGCAACTTGAAATTTTTTAATTTGAACTTTGGCACTATTATTGCATGGTCCATAAAATAAGTAAGAATATTTTAACGGGTGATGTGTGTTTGTAACAAATAACATATTTCAGTGCGCGTTTCGATAATTTTTGTGAAACAGGGGTAACATAAGCAACTTTATCATTTCTGGAAATTCCTATGATGGTGTAGACCTCGATAAAAGTAGTATCAAAGATAGAAGCTCTTTACAACCGTGAGATTTGAATATTATGATTCATCTGATACATAAGTCTTACCAAATGTATTAATTAAAACCTACATCCCGGACAAAGTCAAAACAATTTATAGGTAAAGAATAAAAGATATCTAAAAGGGTAGAACAAATTTTATTAAATACTCAAAATATATTTAGTACATGGTAGAAATAGTTAAATGGCAAACCGAATTAAATCCGCGACAACCATGAAAAAAATTCAACGTTTACCTTGAGATAATCATAAGTTGTGCTGGAAATACAATGTCAAGGTATCAAACACCAACGTAACTTTACGCCTGACACTGAAAACAAATATTAGAGGGAACACGGGCATAAGGAAAACAATATTTTTGTTAAAGGTACGAAAAATAATGTTGAAATACTGAAAATAAAAATTTAAACCCGAAAATTTCCAATGCGGACCTGTAATCGCATTGTGCGATAGCGTCAATCACGCACACACGGAAACGCATAGTCGAATTTCGTGGATGTATTTTTTCTTGCTTGCTACCTGTGTATGTGTGCGTCGCGACGCCGGTGGCGACGGAATAGTCATATCTATCCAAGCCGGTGTTAGAGTGAGAGGCCTGCATCTGGTTATATAACGCATTATTTTTATAATTAACAGGCAAAAATTTAGAGATACGGCCGTGCGACCCTGAATGCGGACAGTGATCCCAACGAACAAAATTTGCACTGATCAGATGTGGGCGACCTCGGGCAGATAGCTGCACGTTCGCACACATAGAAAAGAATTAGCACACAAACACAGATGGGAAAATTCTCGACTTCCGTGTGTGCTAGCCGAATTGTTTGTGCATGCAGGCTCTACCTGCTGATTCGCAAGCCTGCATTTATCGCAAGATTATAAATATTGATAAGAACATGTTGGAAATAGGAATAAGCTTTAAAATAGCAAAAATTTACGCGCAAACACTGTAAGTAAGCAACTTAAGGATACTTCTAATAACAAGATCTAAGTGAAAATACATAAAAATAACGAAAATACATGAAAAAAATCAACGTACGTAACGCCATTTTGAAACAAAAGCCTCCAAGTCCTGTTGAAATTCAACATGAGCATAAAATTCCAGGCAAAATTCTATTGACAACCTGCGCTTGGCCGCTAATACGCGAGCCTCAAGGCAACTAAGTAATGAAATTAACATTTATTCATGAAGCGACACACAGTCACACTACATCGATGATTTTGTAGGCTCATCGAAGTTTTAGTAATTTTGTTGCTAACTTTGGCGGGTTCTAAGATATTTTTTTAAGTGTAGACTTGTTTACATTTTTATTTTATGGTAATTGCGCTGGCGAAAGGTCAAGAGTACCTACGTAATGATGTGCACGAAAGAAGTAAAGGATGTCTGAAAAGTGGCAAGATTCCCTACCTACCTATCCGGAATAGAGGGGTATTTTTACGTGTGTAAGCGCTGAAAAAAAAAATCTTTTTATTAAAGAATTTATCGTGATCACACAAAAACACTTATAATCGTATTTGAAAATTCGTATAGTCAATACACGATCTAAAAAGGATTTCCCAAACTGATGATGAAACTGCAATCTTTAAGTGAATACCAAATATGACGTTAATGATTACGTTAAAAAAAAAACAAATAGATGCTACTGACAATGACTCTTCATAAAAAGAAAAGTACTTAGACGTGTACAGAAACTTACTTTAGAATAATAATAGTCTCCAAAACTCTTAAGAGCTTGTTTACATTCTTAAGTCGTTTTGCAGTATGGTGATGCAATTAATTAATAACATCGCCAAAAAGCCAAGACTAGAAGCAACAATCTCATACGCACAATAAAATCCAAAATTATACCCGTATTTTTAAATCTATTGCTTTTCATATACTTAGTTAGTATAATGTACCTTAGTTTCGGCCAAAACAGTCGAAGTAAAACCAGAAATTTTACAACCATCTGATTGGCGTAAGTCTATCTGAGAATGTTAGAGTTACAAATATTAATGAATGACTACTCATTCACATAGTGAAATATTCATATTATGTTATTCAAAGTTACTGTATTATTGTCATGCTTAGCTTATTTCCATCAATTAACAAACATGTAGGAAACTCCACAAAGACTTTTGTTAATAAAAAATCTACAAAAACGGTGCCAGGCTTTGAGCAATGTTGTTCCAATAAGGGAAATAAATAAATTGAAATACCTAAATTGAAAAATAAATCTGAAAAGAGACTGAAAATCTAAAACAAAGAAAACACTTCACCTTGACGCAGCACCTTCTAATTTGTCCAATCAATAATTACAATTTTCCCAAACTCGCCCTGGGTTACAAAGGCAGCAAAAACTCGGATACAAAGCCAACAATGTTCGAGCTGTCGAACTCAGAAATAAGATTAACCGTTTCTGGAAACAGTCTTTGGTGTAGATTATCAAGATTATTTTCAGAAGTCAAAAATTTATACTAGCTACTGCAAATCTTAAGTTGTTTAAATTTATATTAAGTTGTATTGAAAATCTGACTACTTACTCTCGCGATCTCGAATTATAAAGAATTGGATTTGCGACGGAAAATTTCGTTGGTAAGAATTTTGCGTAGGTGGTATTAAAAGGTTTAAGAGAGATAATTAATCCGTTCATTGTTTGTTTTTAAGGGAAATACAAAGAAAGTGGAGCATTAAAGCTCTTACTAAGCTTACTCATACTACACCAATAATAAAGCGCACATAGGCTCACTTATAATAAGAGACATTTACATATTAAAAACTTTAAAGTTACACAGTAATCGATATATATATAAAAATATTTCGGGGAGTTTAGATATTATTTGTCTATAGACACACACGAGCATGTTTTTGTTAATCATATCTTTAATAATAAATAAACAATCGCCCATGTGTTCGTTCATTGTCTTGAATGTAAGTATGAACTTGCTATCGACCATGAACCTACCATGGAAGCTTACGTCATTTGAGGTACAACCAATGAATTGCATAATATTAACAGTGAATACTTCCTTGTATTTAAAGCTACCTACCAAACTGAATTTAACTATCTGTTTTTACTGTTGATGAAATTTATATACATAACCATTATTATTTTCATTTCCACTCACGAGAAATTTTATCAAAACAGATATTATTAGAAAATTAACAAATAGATGACTGAAGACGCAAAGCTTAGTAGCAATAACTAAAATTGAAACTTGAAGAAAAAACAAAGTTGACGTAAAATTTTTGACTAAGGGCCGAATCTCCACCTTTAAAATGAGACACGTATGTGTCAATTTTGTATGAAATGCTATAAGAAAAGATGAGCGCATTGAGTTACGTAATGAACTTGAATCAATGTTCACGGTCATGGTTTGTTTGAAGGTAAGATTATATCTAAACGCAAAGATCAGGAAATGTTTTCAACAAGTTTGAATGTTGTAACAAAACGCATAATCAATCATTACAAAGTTTGAAAACATTACAGTGGAATAAGGCAAATTATTATTTTACTTTGGATTCGAACTTCACCTAAATGGTAGGCACTTACTTAAAGAGAATGTCTACATATAATCACTTAAGAAAAGGCAAATAATTGTATTTTTCAAAATTATCACAAGAAACCTCACCTCGGAAAACGCTAGTTAAACTTTTTATGATACATGACCGTTTTCAAACCAAACCCAAATAATATTAATCTTATGAGCACTTATTTTATTGCTGTTGTTATCAATATAGTTTCCGCTTATTTTTTATAAGGTCATATAAGTTTCTGCACTTTCACCTCTACTGTATCATCAATCTGAACGGTCAGATTATATGCAATATTTAATAAATAAAACTTGTAACACGTGTATCATTCCGGACTTGTCTGGATCTAGGTAATATCAAATTAACTATCTACTCGTATATTAATTCCATTATTTAAAAAATCAGTATAACAGGTAAATCTAACAGTTTGCTTTTCCTTCGGTATAATTATCATAACTTTCTTATATTTGTTTAAATTTTGGTCCTCAGGGACTTTCACAAGACCAGCCTCTAAATATCCTCGCATCCAACATCCGCCTAAGGTATATGGTCTTTAGATTCAATTATAATGAAAATCCAAATAAAAATTTGATTCGCTTTTTTCTAAAAGTTGGCTAACTAGCTAAATGCTAGGAAAATCAATAATATTAAAGAAAATTTCATAATAAATACATTTCTTAAGGTGTAAATTAGCGAAATTCCAATCAAAACAATTCGTGAAGCGTAAAATAATTTTAGAGCACATTTTCATCTCTAATCAATATTGCGTATTGAGACCTGGTAAACCATACGTTCCTATAGCAACGATCCCTTTCACAGCTTCCCAGGGTCGGCTGATATTCCACTGACTTATTTACAAGGGATCCGAAAATCCGATAATTTCTCAACTCGCTTTCTATTAAACACAGACGAATTTATAATCTAGCCTTTAAAGGATCCATTTACTAGTATAGAACTGCTAAGTCTCTCGAAAAATTTTAGGACATTTCATCCGCTTTTAATAAATTCGCTTCGTTTGTAGAATTATTTTTGGGAATTTGATATTCAGTTATATAAAATGTGCTATCTTATTAGTTCGTCTTACTAGAACATTCAACAGTCGCTTTCAATAAATCAATCAAATAACATTGATTGGCGATAAAGTAGTAGACGTTCTACTCGTAGTCCAAGAATCGTAAAAGACTTTTTCTTTTTCTTGCAGTTCTAAATTCGTAAACAAATATTTTTAATAGTGGTCACTGGCTTCCTTCAAGGCTAAAAGGCTCTAGTTTTCAAGGCTACGTTGGACGACCCGTTTTTTAAATTCCGGGGCCCTTTGTCTTTTTCCTCTTAGCGATTCCAGCATACACAGTACAGTCGAAAACGACTGTTAAAAGATTGTCTTGCTGGTTTTTTATTAACATTTCTATCCAACCTTCATAAGACTACTAACATCCATACGTATCGCCTTTACCTAATATGTTATTATTACTATTCTTGACAAAATGTTATGATTTATTTAGAATTTCTTTGACCATGGAAAAGGAAATATCAAGGGTGAAGGCTGACTCTGTCTACCATTTGAGTATTTTAACATAGAAGTTAAACCCGAACCCGAAGATTTGAAAAGATATGTTTTATTTTAATAAACAAATAATTGAAAACAGCTAAATATAAAAAAAAAAATATTTATAAAAATTTTCAAACATACCTACAATGTACTTGTTAAATAAGTATTTGTCTTTAAAGTTAAAGTATAGTATAAATTGTTTCCACCATTTAAAACAAAGTGAGAAAATCTATAAATGAATTCCATTTACTCTAGAAATACTCTGAAAATTAAGTTTTAAAATTGAATAAGAGCTAAGAAGTGAATAAGTAATTGTCAGTGAAGTCACGAAGTTTTAATTATATTGTATCCAAGGGTGTCAGACTTCTTTCCGAAGAAATTTCCCCCTGCGCTTAATATAATGAATAGTTTCCCGAAAGATTAAAAATAGTCATTTTTTTAAACACAAGGTTATGTCAAGGGTAACTCAACCGAACAGATTGCATGAAGAGAGTTACAGTAACTTAATTTCTAAATTTAGGTTTTTTTTATTTAGAAAATTCACAATGTAATTTATACCCAATAAATTTATTTATTTATTTAAAATTTTATTGCACAAAAAAATTGTACAAAGGGCGGACCTAATGCCGTTTGGCATGCTCGACCAGATTAAATTCATTTTCAATTGCAACGATCCTTACTCATTTTTTCTCTATTTTAACCAGGTAACTTTTTGTTAGTAAGTATTTTCCAAACTACGCCGACAGGCATAGTCCATAATTGAATGAAGATCTTTAAACCGTTGTATACATGCAAATGATTGATAGTATAATTGATCGATATAAAAAGGAAGGTGCTCTGAAATTAGTTACTGGTGTCGATGTACTTCGCCTTGTACTCCTACAACATCAGCAAGATGATCTCATGTTTTATTGCGTGCAATCTTGACTATAGGTGAGTCATCAGAGTATGATATAATTTAGCTATAGATGCATGTTTGTACTTTTTTGGTATATTTTTGAGTTATATTATTGAAAAATACTTTTTTCCGCATAATATCTTCTACTACATAATGCGAAAGATTGTTTGTTTGCATGTTTCTCACTTTATCTACTTAACAAGCTAGTATATATGAAATGTATTCGAATGCTAAACACTTCTGTCTACGACTGTCAGGCTTAGGCCGCACGACAATCATGATCGAAAAATATTATGTATAAGAAACAACACATGAAATAAATCGTTTTGAAGCTAACCTAAACCATAATTAGTCAAAAATAATCATATTTGTATCCATTTTCGTTTAACCATATGTATCTTACCTAAATCTGTTACATAACTTCTCGACCAATGCCAAAATTTGAAAAATTGGTCAAACGGTTTGCTACAAAAGCTTACACTAAACTCACTTTTCCATTTGTCTTTGGTAAAGAAGTTTTGATGTAGATTGCCGTTGGATTTGCCAATCTGCCTCAGGCATTTATCCAATCCGCCGCCGGGCTCAAATAGGTATCTCAAGTCCTGAGTAGTTCTCAAAGCGGGGTGGGGTGGGGGCCGCGGGGGAGGTACGAAGTTCGGAGCTAGTGGTTTGGAGGCCCGGTGCCCGCAAATAGCAAGCTGCGACTTGGCATACAGTGTACTTCCCAGACAGGGCCGCATTCTGCACTCTTTGTCTAGGATTCTTTCTCAATTCAAAAGTTATATGATTTTTTATTTAAATTTTGGATTCGGCATTAATTTGTGTAGGTAGGTGATTTTTTAATTTTTTACTTGTTACCTATTGTTGTTCGTATAATTTTCTATCACAGATTATATCCTTAATCCAAAAGGTGACCTCCTTAGCCTGTTACTAAGCTGTGTCGATGAATAAAAATAATAATTTTCTATTTCAGGGAACGACTTTCCTTTTTATGTTCATGAAAGGCAACTTTTAATATTTTAAAAGGGTAACCAGAGGCGATATTAATTATCACCATAATTTAAGTAAGTAACTCCCACATTTTGTCACGTGAAGATCTCATTCTCTTTCAGGACACAGCCTTTAGTACATATGTACTAAATAACAATTCAGTCAGCATCTAAATCAATAGATACGTTTGATATAAACATACCTTGTACTCTCGAGAAATCAATATTGTGACCTCAAACATCAAGGACGAACACTGAACAGGATATTTAATATCGACAGAGTTTTCAAATAGGTATTTCTAATCGATATTTTTTGGTAACTGTATTCAGCGGGGGAGCTTTAAATCAATAATCTGCACAATTTAGTTAGGAAAAGCAGAATTATATCGAGCTCGAATGTTCGGTCTACAGGTAAATTCATACCTAACGCCATTGAAGGAAATTGTAAGGAGCTGGAAATAAGCGGAGCCGGGGTGGCGTCTCTATCGCAACGCGACTCACCCACATCGTCATGGCTACGGAGGCGTCGAGTGCGGCCCTGGGTGGCCTTGCATTGGTATGGGGAGGGCAATAGCCCCGTCTACTTGCAAGTCGCTATCAATCCGCGTTTGCCAACGTTTTTGGCGACGCTCTTAGTCTAAACAGCTCGAGCGTTTTTCGCGGCCGATGTTAGAAGAGTGAATTTTCAAGGTCACCAGCAGTTCTGCTTGCACTGCATTCGCTCGGACTGTACGTGACTGAACTGTGGCGGTTGATTCACGATTTTTTACTGTATCTATCCAGTCTTATAATTCTGTTGTGGTTGTTTTTTAGTATTTTTAATGTATGTAGGCCAGGAAATAGGTATCTCTTGGTGATTTATTCTATTAACTTTTCTTAGTCATGGTTCCTTTGTTTTGTTGTTTTTTTATAGAATCTAAGAAACAATAAATTAATAAAATTTTCCTTTATTTTTGTAAGAAAACCTGTTTTTCTTTTATGAGGAAATGCTCAATCCAAACTAGTTCACACTCATCAAATATATGTATAATATTGGTTATTTAGGTGACAAAGGAATTTTGTTTTACCAAAACACCGGAATGTTAAGAAACCTTACAATTAAGGCCGTCGGGAGGCTACAGAATTTTCATCCTTACACCAAAATTCTAAAGTATAGATTTGCCTGGAGAACAAGAGTAGGGAATATCAGATTATTAGAGAAGTGCTCAATAAAGCCTGCTTACGACCTGAAACCAGTTTTAGATATCCATCGCCCGTTATGGTGGAAATCGTGTGAAAGGACGATGTTCGGAGCGAGAAATACTATGGCGGTTCATTTAAAATGTTGACTGCAAACTGCACGATAAGGTTTTTGTATTAAGACTATTCTGTACGCTTAAGTTTTGCCTGTAGGTAGGTTTCATGAAATGTTCTTTCGCTTATATTTCCAAATGATATAAATCCAAGGTGAAATTTCGCCGCTATATCTGTATTAGCTCGAATATAAAGAGGACATCTATCAACACATTTTTTAAAAAGAGGTAACTTATGAGATATGCGCTTTTTGCGTACATACGTACAATTTCGTTGTAGTTCCAACCATCCGGTCATACGAGCCGAATTATGAGAGAAGTGCGCTGCTCTCGCGTTTGCTTTCTCCAAAAGCGCACCTTTTTTGTCTCCCTACAAAACCCTTTAATGTCCCTTCAGTTCTGTCTCGCTTACTGGCTGACAAAACACGTAAGGTACCACTCGTGTGGCCATGCCATTACGTACAGGGGAGTCTTAACATCATGGAACATTCAACATAACTGGACTGCCGTGCGTCTGGGTGCGTGCCGGCAGCCAGTTTCCCCCGATTTCCCGATACCAGGCTCGGCGGCCTCGATTTTCAGCGCTTATTATGCTATAAGTTATTCTGCCCTGCATACGCCGCAGACTTGAGAACTTTCAAGACAGGCCATTTACATTTTTTGCGGAAAAATTTTCATATTTACTTACTTACCGGAACAAATACTTTGTGACAGTTTCCGAATTTCGATGATGACGTGATGTTAACGATGAATTATAAAAATAATAGACAGATATTTTTTCTTCATACAGATACTTAGGCAGCGCAAATTAATACAAAAATAAAATAGTGATATTCGTGTTTTAAAGAGCTTTGTAGCTAAATATTTCAATTGACTTTCTAAAACCACACCTCTTTCCACTTCTTTTTTTTGTGAAATTTATATTATATCAAAAATATGGCAATTTTCAACCAAATCTAAATCTGAAAAATACTTTTGCATGGTTATTCAAAAAGTTTTTAATAATTTCTATGCGTGCGTCCGCTCTAGGTCGTACACAACCTATAAAGCGGCACGAAAAAAGTTCATGTTAGTGGCGCCATGCTTATCGGTGAAACATTTTGCATCGAGGGGAAGAAGGAAAATGTCACACCGAAGCTGATCAACATTTGC
Source organism: Amyelois transitella (assembly GCF_032362555.1). Taxonomy (NCBI): domain Eukaryota; kingdom Metazoa; phylum Arthropoda; class Insecta; order Lepidoptera; family Pyralidae; genus Amyelois; species Amyelois transitella. The sequence continues at coordinate 11,528,377 of NC_083505.1, forward strand.
TGGATGCTGATAAAGTTATTATTATCCTCTTGGCCTCAGTCCCGGATAAGTCTTCACCTCTCATTGAGCGCAGGGACGATTTAACCACTATTCTGGAAAGGGTTAACTTAGATTTTTACACAAAGCGACTACCTGACCTCCACAACTAGCTACGGAACCTAAACCATATTAAATCAAGGTTGTTTGAATGTTCAGGGTTCCTTACTGGATGATTATAAGCTAGAATTTCAACAGATCCGACAAGGTACTGACAAACTTAAACCGACCGCTTCAATTGTCGAAAATTAAATGACCTACATTTTTGCTTTTAGTATTCGAAATTGTAATCCTACATGCGGGAGTTGGTGGGTGGCTGAATTCTCCCGTCTTCGAAAAGGGCGATCGGGACTCTGAGCCTGAAATTCTAGGAAAACTGTCTGAATTCGAGATCAAAACACGTGTACGCACTGGAAGATTTAGGACAGTACCTACCACTTCTAAAGTTCAATTTAAAAAGAAAATATTCTTTGATTCCTTAAGTTAAATTTACAAAATTTAAATGTCCAGCTTCGCCTGGCATGGTTTTAAAAAATGTTTCCTAAAATGCATAATTTTTATTAGAAGGCTGCAACCTGAACATTATGGAACTTTAAATTTTGTAAGAATATTGTTTGAAAACGTGTAATATTATGGGTTTTGGTAAACTGTATTAATTTGAAAACCATATTAAGTGCATTCTTAAAAAGACAAATTCCTGACTATGACTGCTACTTAACTCACCATACATTTCGAAATATTTATAATACGTCATCAAATAAAGAAATTTAAGTCATACTCCTAATATCGGAAAGAACTTCTCTTCGAGAGCATTACAAAGATAAATGTAACATACAAAAGGAAAAGAAAAATATCAAAATACATCCGAACTGGACCGCTAAAAGGGCTGGAGGTGTGAAGCCGTCTAGACGACCCAAAAGGACGGGATTTGATAAGGGTGCTGTCGACGACCTTGAACTTAGAAACGGCTTAAACAAATGAGGCTACAACCACCCACACGCGAAACTGTACATATGCGCCGTTTTTCTGTCATTTGTATCTAACCCTCGAGCATTTCAGAATCACAAATCAAAGGCCCCACATTCAGCCATTTTCCACCAAATAAGTAATTTAACGATAAGCACACATATCTAGGTTGAACTGAAAATTTGAATCGCAGGGTCTGCGCATTCGGTAAATGTTCACGTTGAAATCTGTGAAACTTTGTATTTACTCAGGGTAACGAACAAATTTACGGGCTGCTGGCCGACATTCAGAGAAAATACATCCAATTACTTATCGTGGCTGGTCTAAAGGAATAGATATTCTGTGTTTCAGAACCTTTGACGAGTCCTGAATAATTGGTATTGAACAACGACGTACACAAAGGCGCTACGGACCTGGCCGGTCAAACGGTAGCTCTCTTTGTAATCAACATTTCAAATTTTCATCAAGCTCCATTACAAAAAACAAACGCGGCCTAGCCCGGTACAGACGTACGAAAATAAGTTCAGGCAGTTCCTAAACAAAAAGAAACTGAAATAAACAAGGTCGAGGAATCAACGTCGCCGTCGCCGCCGCCATAAAGACCGACGGCCGTCCTTGAAAATGGGGGGTTCTTACAAATTGGGTTATTACGGTGCGTGAGGGCGTGGGGGCGAGACGGGACGTGTGAGCAAGAGGGAGTTAGTATTTGCCAATGGGTCGGAGGAGTGGGAGTAGGATAGCTGATGCGTAGGCGTACCTCCGCTGCGCCACCCTCCGCCCGGCACGCCTCTCCAGGAAGGACTCCCGTCCCAGACTAGGGTTCCGGCGCCGATCATTATAATTACTCTCCAAGGTGAGTCGGGAGCTGTGCAACCCCACCGGCAGCCTAATCCAGCGAACGCGCCTCCGCTGGGACCCGGCTGATATTCCCAACAAATATTACGGGCACCAAACATTAAAGCACTTAAACATCATCTGCCTATCCGAACGGTGGCAATTATGGAGCAAATTAAAAGCCTCTTCATGATTTGGAGTGTGCTGAGCTTTATTAGGGTTTAAATTAGCCAGCTTATTTTATAAATAACTGTTGGCTTTGAATGTATAATTTAAGGATCTAAGTTAATAAATATTTGAGTTGTCCTGAATTTCTGACAAATAAGGCTAAAGGGAGTCATTAATTATAAAATATTAACTTAAGATTTTATATCTACAGTCACGATTAATAACCATGTCAAAAACGGTATAATACCTGCACTATTTCTTTCTGCAAAAGTGCGCGCTTGCAAATCTTTCCTAAATTTATAATATCTAAAGCAAAGGCTTTCTTTCACAGCCATCGACCTTAAGCACTTCGAAACTGCGCTTAATCACCGGCGAAGTTCGTAAACTTTTGAAACGTGTTCTAAGAACGCTTTATGCAGTGTTCTTTGATGGGCACGGTCGAAACCGGCTATCGTTCAGGTGTCACGGGCGGCAGCTGCTGATGATGTGGCCATTCATAGAGTTAAGACTAGACTTGGCCTTTATGAAGTGCAAGTACTTACTTAGCTTGAACAAATGGGCGCGCGCCTAATGAAAGACGCCGATGTAGGGTCGCGCGACGGACAAATACTGGATAGGTAGATAAAAAATAATGGAAATGTTAGATGTACAGTATAAAGAGATAAAAGCACTTCGAAATTCCATTAGACATGTGCATTGGAGTTTGTGTATAAAATAAAAGTGGCAAAGAAAATTGTGAGGAAGTTAAATCTTCTATTGACAAGGGGCAAAGAAAATTCTGTTCGACATTGAATAAAGCAAGAAGAAGGACGTGCAGAATGATCCAGGTGGATTATCAAAAACCAAACAAGTACTTAATAATTAAGCTAGGATAAATTAATAAAAAAATACTTAACAAAGAAAAAAAAATCATCATACTGAAATATTAATAAGAATAGAAGCGCTATTTTGTCTATACCATCTTATGAAGATCGAGCCAAAACTTATTATAATACGACTGAACGAGCGTACATTCCGAATATTCCGATCGCACGTTGCGATGACGTAATGCTGCGACCAGCTTGAGACCAATTATGCGTGAACGACCATGGGCCCCTAGTAACGTGGTGCGTCGAACTAAAAACAAAGTAGATACTGATAACCAGCGTAAATTGGCACGTGATGAAGTTTAAATTAGAGAAAATTCTTTAAAAGAAGAACGACATAGAGGAAAGGCAAATTTTAAAGTAAAATTTGTTACAAAAGTAAACAGCTTAATAAATGTTATTTAAGAAAACTGAAAGCTACCTTGTAATGAATTTTGCCCAAAAGCACTTACTATGTATAGAATTCATTTTATTAGATAAAAATTTGTATCGTAAGTAATTTATATGTACAAATACAAAGTTGTTACCGGAACAATAATGTTTACATTAGAAGTTTTCTTGTCGACGAAGTACCCAAACACAAGACAGTCGAAATATCTTTAAAAATATATTTTGCTAGTGAAAAACTCTAAACTCATGCAAGCACGTGATGTTAATTTCAATTTGAGGTTATTGACCTGCCTTCACATGTTCGCAGAAGACATGTGTCAAGCATTGATGAGTAGCAAAATACATTTATAGTCGATGCAAATAGATATCTACTCCTATTAAGGATTTTATAGCATCATTTTTACGTGAAAATAATGCCTGCTGACTTATTTAGTTTAATGTTTAAAGATATCGCGCTCGAACAATCATGGCTAAACATTATTAGTAAAAAAAAATAGAATTATCATCCTAGCAAGATTTATGTTTTGACAGTCTTCATTTTTCATAATAAAATAATGATGCAATACACGTGTATAACTTATTATTATTTTCCTCGAACATAATTGATACTGCTTTTTCCTTATTTATAACTTGTTGCACTATAGATTATTGTCTTTGGCCTCACATAATTTACAACAATCTTTTTATTTCCCACAAAAAAAAATAACTCTGACTAAACATTTACCTATGCGCGTTGGATAAAGCGTCTATGATTCACGAAACTAAAATACATTCATGACTACCTACAGACCAATTGAAAATGCAGTTGAAACATTGAAAACTCGCTCATGTACACGAGTATTATGAAGCAGATTGAACGAATATAACCTGTGTGAAAGAACCTAGCACTATTGCACTATGGCAAGTTTAATTCGCCAAAATAAAATTATGCCGTGTGGTTCCCAGCACTAATTCAAAAAAAGGATAGGACCACTTCATCTTTTCCCGTGGATGTCGTAAAACGCGACTAAAGAATAGGTTTATAAACTTTGGATTCCTTTTAAGGCGGTGTGCTAGCAACCTCTCAATATTTAAATCTGAATTCTGTCATTAAGTCAAACAGTAAACGTGGCATATCTCTGCCCCGCATGGGCTATGAACGTGACTATATAATTATATATATGTATGTATGTTAATAAAATAAAAAAGTCAAATTGGGAAAGTTTGTACTGATTGAAGAATCAATCAATCTCCGACTCAACATCGTTAGTGTCGCGGTTTCCTAAGCACCTAAACTGGCGAAAGATCTTTCCTATATAGTGTTTGAACCCTAAACATCACTATCGCTTCAGAGCTCCATTTCACCACGGAAGACGTTAGACAAAGAAATGAGTAACAAAAATGACCCAAGGATTTGCTAAGCAGGCATACGATAACATTAGCTAAATCGTAGCTTACCTCCAGTCTTTTTTAAACTAACGTGATTACGATGTCGCAACCAAGAATGGATTGTGACGTGTGAGAGTACCTAGATTAAGAGTCAAAGTCAATCCAATTAGTTAGACCTATTCAATGTCATGCAAAAGTTTGTTGGTAAACAAACGCAATTAAAAAGCCTTGTTACGTAGCGCTGTCGACCCTGAAGAAATGTGGAATTTGCAAAACTTTCCAACGTGGGTAGATATTTGTTACTCTATCATTTTAATACTACCGAGGTTGTTTTCTTCAAAACTTCTTAATAATATTATTCAGTGGATTAAAAAAAAGGTAAATATTCTTAAAACTCCCTAGCAGATTAATCCTTGTATTTCCATAATAATAAATTGCAGACATTTGGCGAAACACAAAAGGACGAAAGCATCCAATGAGAAACGTTTACGAAAATTTAATGAACAAAAACAGTGACAGTTCCTCTATTGCACTGAAAATGTATATGTGATGAAAGTAGCGGCATTAATAGTTCTGATGGTTGATGGTTATTCGCATTACAGCAGACTAGACGCATTCGCCAAAACATAGGAATGAAAATAAACTGGCGAGCGGTCGTTACCCGGGACCGTTCTCACGAGCATCTCGTGTCATGGCGGCTGCGCCTGCGCATGTACTTAGCCAACGACTAGTCAATGGATAATTATAGACTTGTTCTATCAGCGTAAAGTTTGATATTTTCTATATTTTCTGCAGTGCTAGCAAAAGAGTTAGTAGCCTCATTGAAGGTAAACTTTCGATTCAGGGAAACGAATATTTCTATCTATATGTATCAGAATTTAAATATACCTCGGTTATTATGCAAAGTATGCTAATTACGAACAAAAATAAAAACATATTAATATCTTGTATATGTTGATGGCAAATTAATGTATAGGCAGGTACAAAAAATGTTCGATAACATGTTTAAAAAAATGAATATTAGTATTATTTATCCGTACCTTTAAAAAGAATACCATTTTACATATTTCTTCTTTAATCTTCGCGTAGCAAAATGCTACGAGATGCATTCTCTACGAAGCTCTACGACTGCATCGATGCACGTAGCACAGCTACAATCCCTACGCAACTCGTAGCATTGCTACGAAATTGCACATGCAAAATTTTTGCAATGTCGGTCTTGCATTGCGCTTTGTAATAAAATGTTTTATATTCAAGATTTCCATAAAATGTAATTGAAAAAGCATTGATTAGACGATTTACTTAATTCTACAGTCTCTTCCGGATGCACTAGATTGCAATTTACTCGTATGCCTTTAAAACATTCGAATATAAATTGTAATTGAAGTGAAAATAGCTCATAAATTTGACTAATTTTGAAAGATGAAGACAGATTTAGGGAAAATAAAATGGATATTTAATGATAATAATAGGAAGTCAATGATTTAGAGTTTCGCGGCTAAGATAATGACAATGATTGATATTGAATTTTCAAATAATACTTCGTAATAATAATTAATACTTTAGTTTACTACTTTGTTTTACAAAAAAAAAATATCAATTTATAGTTGGTCTATTATTTTTTTTAATTTATTTATCGAATAGTCGTACCGTCTGTTTTTTCGATAATGCCACGAGAACTATTCATAAAATTCAACTAGCAACTGATGTCCCACGCGAACAAGAACTTTTTAATCCAACCAAATATTGTCAAATAACAAAGAGTCTGGCAAATTGCATAGAGCACAAAAAACAAAACTAGGTATTATTTCAGCTGTATGGATTCAGTGGCCTTCACCCCTCGCACACGTTTAACACAAGTCATTGATCTTAAACACCAGGAACATTGTACTGAATTTGAAGCTAGCGCTGTTTCCTTTGTTCAGGCACTAGAATAATTCGCGTTTGTCGCTAATGTGCAGAATTATGCATTTGGCGTTTGAAAAAAGAGTGTTATTAAAGAGGTTAACGCTTCCGTAAATAAATACCTTTATTATTCCTACATACATACATAAAGTCACGTCTATATCCCTTGTAGCGTAGACAGAGCCAACAGTATTCAGAAGACTGATTAGCCGCGTTCAGCTATTATTCGTTGTCAAGAGTTCTTTTTGTAATGATACTGAACTTTTTACGGTGACCTCTTATGTGCCTACGTATATTTAATTAGATTTACCTGTGAAATTTGCCTTCATGGGATCCAAAATCCTTCCTCAGCGGACGCCAATAGGTACTTTAATTTAACAAGCCCATAGCGAAATGCCGATCCAACCCTTCCTATTAGAACTAAAACACATGTAAGTGACCATTGACCATATTAGTTCCGAATGGAAATGCCTTTAGCCACACAGTGCTAAAAGGTACAAACGAAGTTAAAAGTATTTGTCGACTTTAATTTAGATTTTATGTCAAACACATAAAAATCATATTAGCACGTACCTAGTAAATACTCATAGGTAAAATTAGCTAAAATAATGTAACACGAGTACAAAAATCTAAAGTAATTAATCAAAATGAGATTCAATTTTGCCTATAGGTTGATGTACTTACACAGGAAGCTTTAGCTTATGAAATGTGCTGAGCAGATGTTAATCGTTAATGATTCTTTGTCAAAAATACGCATGAATTCAATAGAAGAGTCTTTGTTTCAGTGTTGTTAAATGTTATGCATTGCATTAGTTTATTTGAGTAGGTACTACGTGAATGAATGTTATGGTGGCAAACTTTTACTAAAAGGCAAAGATGACTCGCATATATAACCACTGAATCTATACACCAACAATTTTATTTTTCATAGATATATACAGATAAGGGAGTATTTTTATACATCTTAATGGATCATCTCCGCGTACCCAGCAATTACTTCATTTCATTCAGTTTCATTCATATTGCATATTTCATGTTGCAAAAGTAATTTAATGATTGTTAAAATAAACTTTTTAGTGGTGATATAGAAATTTAGACTGAAGTTGCTGTTTCTAACAATTCATCAATGATGTACGAAGGGCATTCTTCTTTTAATTCTTTAACATCGCACTAATTCTTCAGTAACTAAAAGAAAATTCTTCCTATACATATATTATAGAATTTGAGAAGTAAAAACTGATGAAATAACATAAAAAATACCCAAAAAAAAACTAAGACAAACTATTAACATTCGTTCAACACATTTGGAATCAAAGTTCGACATTTTTACTATATAACATAGATTGAAAGAAACTTGTCAAATAGGTATTTTCACCTCATTTATTTCCATGAAACTTAAAGCACAAAACAGAAATTATAAAGCAAAGCGAAAAGCAAGAAACAACTGTCTGAATTAATAAATTAAGCCATGTAGCAATCGCAAAATTTTTCAACTATACATCGATATTTTGGACTCCCTCTCGCTGTGATCGGGCATTATGATGATACCGGTCCAAAACTGGTTCCGTGGCCTTGGGTTCGCGGAAGGTTTCCGTATGCGGCCCCATCATGTACCTGGCCATCTGCGATAGTGTCTCCTTATTCAAATTCGATCGAAAGGTGCTTTTACTGCAAACAAATTTTCCACATTAGATAAGTACGAGTAGGTTTTAAAAGTTTTTTTTTATATATTAAATTAAAAAAAAATTGAATAACCTGTCATCCTTTTAGGAAATTGCATTTTTTAGAATGATAGTAGTTGTCAGTTCCCGGTTCAGTTCAGTATTACCCGTTGTTAACTTTCATTACCCAAAGGTTGGCTGGAAGGGATTGCTTAGCGATAAGTTCACGTTTGCTCAAAATATTCGTTATGTATGTTTCTACTACATATTTATTTTTATGGGCAATAAAGAAAATTTGTATTGTATTAATGTGGAAAAAATTTAAACGCAGGAACGTGTGCTACATCACAATCAAAAGCTCTTACGTTTCTTTCAACAACTACTTGCATTTATCCTAATCGACAGAAATCAAGACTAAATGAACTTAAGAATGCGAACAAAAACTGAAGCATCATAGCTGTGTGGGTATTACTTCACACATACATCTCAATATTTCTTTTCATATTGAGCATTCCCTTTAATATCCTACCTACCCCACAGCACTCTTTTGTTAAACATAACGTATTATTCAGGAACCAGTTACCTATATTAAATTAGTATTTTAATAAATTTTACGATGTCCAATTATTAGTATGAAACGTTTATGATCCAATTAAATATCTTATTAAACAATAGCAATGTCAATGTCGAAATCGATACAAGTGGAACAAAAATGAAGTTCAATCGTACAATGTCATTAGAGTAAATTAATACAGCATTGAATAACGAGACCGCCCTTGCCCTTTGCCTTGTGAATGCTAATATCGACGGAAATCGGTTACAGGAACGAGTTTTAAACGAGTCACGAAAAATCGATGGCGTGGAATGAACTTTACGAAGTCAACCCGTTGATAGCAGGTGCTACGGAAGAGTCGCGATGTTGCCAAATTATAGAAAATGACCACTCCATTTGGACCGTAGCCAAAGTTATATCAATAGGTTAGGGATCGTTTAATTAATGCAGCTTTTCACATAGTTTCCTATATGTTTTTGACGAATTTAGCGCCACCGATAAAAAATACAGGTTAACGCAAATCCCACGGGAGCTATAGTTTTTAAGGTATTTAGAATATGCGTGATGATTCAGAAGTTATCTTGTAAATACGTAGCAAACAAACAAATATACTTTCGCATTTATAATATTAGTTGGGACATAAAAATCAAAAAAAGGACATCATAGAGTGTGCAACTCAAACAACACGCCAAGATGTGAGAGAGATTACAGGTTATCTGTTATTTAATAAGATGTGATGTACGAATTTAAATTATTAAACACTTCAATAGTGTTAATAGAACACTTCATCACAATTTAAGGATCAATAACAAGGTTTTAGAAATATACAATTTTGTTAACATATCAAATAAAAGCAACAATTATGTAAATTTAAAGTCATTAATTTTCGAGCCAGAAACGAGGTTCAACTAGTGAACCGCTAATTGCCAAAACATTCCAAATGTATGGCGCACATGACATGCACGCAATATATGTCAGCTGTATGCGACGATAAATTCATTGTGTAATGGCTAGAGCGCTTCAAATTGGGCCGTCCCTCCCAAGAGCGCCCCGCTCGCATCAACGCCATCAAATATAATACAGTCGCTCTATTCAGTTCTGAAACGCATCTAAGAAACGCACACACAATACGTGGCGCCATCTATCTAAACATTCTTCAATCTGTGCGGCGCTGCGCTGCGCTCCGATCCAACAACGTGTTTAAAAGTGTGCGTGACGACACGGTCAGAAGCTAGTACCGCGGAAATCAACTGCATGTTAAGGTCATCATAGGCATTAAATTACTTTTTATATGGGTCACAGTTTACAGATTTATGTGAGGTCGTAACAATTAGCCGGATCATTAGGTTTTATAGATTTCATTAAATTAGATTGAACACTTATACAGGTTTAGTTTTTGAAAGTAAATTCAAATAATTAAACCTTAGATATAAGCAATTACGTGTGCGTGTGCAATATATATTTTTTTGTTATTATGTAGTCAACACCTGCCGGTAGCAATAGTCAAATTATTCTATGCAAAATAAACGCGACGGTATCTGCGGCGCACGCAAGTGCGTTATTTATTGCCCAGTGTGAGTTTAGTTGTCAAGGCTTAGTGTGCATGTGTGTGTACGTTAGAAGTGGGCGATTAGGCAGTAGGATACACAAACGCTCGAAATATTCTTTTGACCAAACATTGAACTGTGGAGTTAATGCATCCGAATAAGCTGTGAATTCAATTCTACAGAAATCTTCGTCCTTTATTGATTAAGCTTTCTATATTAACTTTTATTCTCTTTAATTATATTATATCTGTAGTGCAACATACCTTTACAGTTTATTGATCTTCTTTTTCTATTAGGCCTTTTTACTAACATCAGATGTTGTAGATAGGACATACGAACTTCTGAGATATCTTTTTTAATTACTACATACATACATACATACATAAACTCACGCCTCTTTCCCGGAGGGGTAGGCAGAGACTACCTCTTTCCACTTGCCACGATCCCTGCATACTTCCTTTGCTTCATCCACATTCATAACTCTCTTCATGCAAGCTCGGCGGTTTCGGGCACTTTTGACCTGACCCTTCACCAGGACGTCCTTAATTTGATCAAGATATGTTCGTCTAGGTCTTCCCACCCCGACCTCTTTTTTAATTACTAGTGGTACTTATTTAAAAAACAGATAAACGTGACATACATTTATGTAATGTCTTTATTCCTTATATATAGAATCAAAGAGTGAATAAGTCTGTAGAATGGCACGTTGAGTTAAATGTCTTTAAGATCGAATTAAGATCCGACAGCGACAGAACAAAAAAAAAGGGAAACAAAACAAACATCAAGTTCAATTAAAGCAAAAGGTTAACATTAAATGTTTCCAAAAATTTCCTTCAATTTTCCCGCGGCACGGTACACGCAACGTGATCACGTGTACAGCGACGCTCACGGACGCGAGTGAACAAAACGCAGTGGCCATGAAACTGTTTATAGAACATGCCTACTTCACTACAAGTAGTTGTAGTAGCATTCCGAGGCCGAATGTGGCCATTTCAAATAATAATTTATGCTAACAACTATTAGATTATAATCAAAAATTTACAATAAACGCACAACGCCATCTGTTGATGCAAGTTTGAATTAAATGCAGTTGAAAATGGCGGTTTTACTAAAACAAAAACGGAAATAATAGCGAAGATTACCATAGTTTGTGGGAAGGGAAAGTCTAATTTACTTAGCGTTAGGTCTTTTCGTTTCTTTTGGCTCTGTCAAGTGTCTACCCCGTAAGCGATAAAGATGTAATATTCATAGAAGTAAAATAATAGATACAGTATTAGTGCCGTGTGGTTCCCGGCATCAATAGGACAGACTTATAACGTTGGAATTCTTATTTTAGGCTATGGGCTAGCAACCTGTCACTATTTAAATCTCAATTCTATCATTAAGCCAAACAACTGAACGTGGCCAACCATACTTTTCAAAACTGTTGGCTCTCTCTTCCCCGCAAGGGATATAGACGTGATTATATGTATGTATTAGTACAGATAACAAATCAGTTGGTCGCAAGCTGAATAGAAATAGAATTTAATGAGGCGGCTCATGTTACTATCACGTACCAAACGCATCCGGGGAATTTATCATAGCTATTTTTTTTAATAGTCATGAGTAGGTACAGTTTTGTGAAGTTATGAAGACAAACTTGTGGATATAATATAATGACTGACCAAAGACTAAAGGTCGGCTTCAGTAACGTTCATGACTTTAATTTACATAGAAACCTTAGTGAATGGAGCCATCATAAAAGCTGCACAAAGCCTGACTTTATATAGGCGCGCCTTTGAAAAGTTTCTTAGCAAATAAACGAGAATTGGTAACGATACATATAATAGTGAGGTAACCTGCACATTCAAGCAATTGCATGTTGTAACCAGGATCGAACCAATACGGTTGAGGTTCCCGTGCAAAGGTTGCGGAGGGAGTCGCTCCGAGTAAAAACCTGACTCACCCAATTCAGGATCCATGGTCAAAGGCATACCCCGGCCTCCTCTCCAGAGTGGTGAGGATGCACACATACATACATATGATCACGTCTATATCCCTAGCGGGATAGACAGAGCCACCAGTCTTGAAAAGACTGATAGGCCACGCTCAGCTGTTTAGCTTAGTGATAGAATTGAGATTCAAATAGTGACAGGTTGCTAGCCCATCGCCTAAAAGAGGAATCCTAGTCGCCTTTTATGACATCCGTGGGAAAGAGATGGAGTGGTCCTATTCTTTTTTGTAATGGTACCGGGAACCACACGGTGAGGATGCAACCGGAACTAAAGCCAGAAAGGAAGAAAAAGGAAAAAGACGTAACGAAACAAGTGGCCGTCTATTACAAAAACGTTACAGATCTCATCTTTTAAATTGTTCCCGGTTTCATCCTGAACTACTTATCCTTAGTAACTTCAGACTTCGAAGTATACTATACCTAAATGTAGGTGATTTGACGAGGTAACTAGTTTTTACACGGAGCGACTGCTGTCTAACCTCCGTTACATTAAAGCTAGTTCAAATGCAAGCCAAGGTTTTGTATAGCTTATAATTTTCCGCAGTCGCCGTTTACGGATAGACAGAAGACTAAGACAAAAAGAACAGACAGATGACGGTTTCCCGCAGTTATCAGATTATGATCCTTGATTGTGTAATTATAAAGATTTTGAGTTTTTAGACAAAACGAATCCCATGTGACCTCCGCTCTGCAACCTTTGCAGGGGAACCTAACCCATATAGGATCAAGGTTCGGCTATAAACTGTGAAGTAATTTTTAAAACATATATATCGCGTTCAATCGCATACAACCTTTAAATAAACGGGTCTGTATTTAGATTTGTCTCACAGATTGCCTATAAATATGCTTTTTTACAACTTATGTAGAGAAGCACGTGCATAATTATGATGTTATAGTCGCCAAAACAGGTTGGACCCACCTGCTGAATGCCAATGAAATTTTAATGCTAAATTCGCCATCAATGAATATTTATATGCAATCCAAGGCTGTTGGGTAATACCAAATTTTTTGGTTTAGGCCAGAGAGTCCATTCACGAAGCTTGAGAGTGAAAAAATCTATCTTATTTATTCTCTCTAAATATCTGAGAGGTTAGTGCGAGTTTCACTCGATCAAACGCGTCGAGCAAGTGAACGCGAATTTTTATGTGATTTGATCAGCGCCACCTAGTGGTAACGCGATGGCACTAATGCAATTCCATACAAATTCGTGATTACTCGCTCGACGCGTTTCATTGGGTAAAACTCGCACTAACCCTTCTGTTTGGTAATCGCAGAAGATAAAGAGATGATGATACGATGTCTTGTTAAAGTTCGTGAATAAGTGTGCAGGCAGCAATGCAGTGTGGTTCTCGGCACCAATAGAAAAAAGAATGGGACCACTCTTTCCCATGGATGTCGTAAAAGGCGACTAAGGGATAGGCTTATCAACTTGGGATTCTTCTTTTAGGCGACGGGATAGCAACTTGTCTCTATATGAATCTCAATTCTATCATTGAGCCAAACAGCTGTATGTAAAGATATTATTTAAAGTTTTACTTTTTACAAATAATACAGGTATTGAAGGAATACCTTTATTTTATCTCAGAGGTTTTGAATTATGTTACAATAATCCCTGGTCACTGAGAGACTGAAAACTAGCAGAGTCACTCAGTAACCATAATTGGAAACGTCCAAGACAAAATAAAGGTATGTTATGTGTGTGTTTAATACCTGTATTATTTAAAAATAGTATAACACAACACAAAAGATTAATATCAGTTATAACAGGCTTTGCTGTTAAAAAATACAATAAAGATATTTAATCAAATAATTTTCATACAATTTCTTAGTAGGTACAAATAAGGGTTATTATTTAGCAACTTGGAATACTCAAAATACCTAGTCTAGGTAAATTTTCAGTGAGAAATTTAATGAAGAAAAGGTATTTCTCCTATAGGAATTTTGTCACTATTTGAATATTGATTTTAACATTAAGTCTAACAGCTGAACGTGGCCTATCAGTCATTCAAGACTGCTGGCTCTGTGTGCCCCACAAGGAATACAGACTTGATTATATGAATGAATGAATTTTAATAAATAAATGTTATGTTGGTGGTTTTTCATGAATTATTTTCTTGGTACTCCTGAACTTAAGGAACTATTCTTCTCTATCTCTATGAAAAAATTCCTCAAATAAAGTAAAAAGCCACAGATAGTATAAAAATGCAATTTGTAAATGTCAATCAAGGGAAAGGCTAATAAACTTTATCATTTTAATCTCAGATCATCATTATTTGAATCTCAGTTCCTTCATTCAGCCATACCTATAGTTGAATGTGACCTACAGTCTACAGTCTTAAGACTGTAGACTCTGTCTACCTCGTACGGGATAAAGACGTGATTGTATGTATGTACGCAAGTATATACAAAAACTACGTTTAAAAATCGAACTGCGAAAAGCTTTAGTATCAACCCGTGTGTGAGTTCAGAAGGCTGGCAGCAGCTGATTCTCTGAGATTCTCTAATTTCAATTACTTCAATTAGCTATGGCCTTTCAGTCTTTTGGCTCTGTCTACCCCGCAAGGATTATATGAATGTATGTAAAGTTAAACAATAGAGGCACTCACCTACCGAAATGACGATTTCACTCGCAGTTTAACGTAGTTTTTAACGTTCATACATTTTAGTACGTATATTTTCTTAAAATTTAAACTTCACCGCAGGTGAGCAGCTGATTTGAATTTGATTGAAATTTGAATTTATTGTCAATGTCAACTTCTGGTCTTCTGGATGCCATAGCTGCCAAAATTTCATTCATTTTGAGTGTTGGCAGCAACAAAAATATTCATTTTGCATGTAACTGAAAATATAATAGAAGTGGTATCTTAATTTATATAGTAAATTTCTGTGGCCACTCACACAATAATATTAACGTACAAACAAAACCAATGGATATCGTCATAGTTCCTGGAAATCAGACAGAATTAACTAAGATTACGCACAGCTTAATACATTCATTCTGCATTTCATTTGGTCGGTAAGAAACGCCTGATCGAAATTAGCTTATACAATACGAATCACACACACAGGTTACAAAAAACAGCGTTACCTTAGTAACGAGTGGTATGCCCCCGCACAGTAACGCCCTGTATCTTCCAGTTGCATGCGCACGTGTTGTACTTTGTTTTGTCTTTTGTCGTTTGGAATAATTTTATATTTTGATAATTTTGTAATTTATTTGAACGTACTTACTTCGTAATTTTTGTACATTTTATATCATGATCACTCCAATCAAGAGTGTACGACTGCGATAAATGTATGTATGTTTATACTTACATGATGTAGTTAACACAATAATGTATATAATAAAATACAAAATCATCGAGTACATCGAGTAATTTTAAAAATAATTTGTTAATGATACAAACATACCGCATGATAGGCCTTCCTACACTTACGCAGCCTTGAGAATACTAATTCATCATCATAATTAAAACTTGTGAATCTTAACTTTACCCACGCTTACAACAGATTTTATTGTGTTTAAAACTCTAAAGACTGTAAGAATATTTACTACACATGGCAATACTGAAATCTGTGACATTTCAGTTCATTAAGATCATTCGTTCTATAACTTCAATTCAATTTGTTTGGTTGACGTTTCTTTCATCCGTCGTAGAATTTGCCACTCGCATTAAGCGAGATATAGCAATTTTATTGCGTTTTTCTACAAGTGCATCAAAATGACTTCTGTTGCAAGGGCGGGGCATCTAGCTCCTTATTTCAAAGCATCTACTACGGTAGTCGGCAATGGCTTAAAGCCAGCCGTGGTGGTCGCAACGCCAGTCGACAAGTTGGTGACCCAACCCCTGCCTAAAACTACTACTGTGCAGACTTTGTACGGAGCCCTGCCTATTCAGGGTCTGAGACCTACTTCTAAGAGTTCAGGTTAGTATTTAGTGAAATATGATCAATAAAAGTTATGCATTCAGTAAAGATATTGTTACATAACAAGTTGTCATTTTCAGGCACTTTTCAACCTGCCCAGGTCCGGTTTGCGCACACGGATATTTCATACCCTGATTTTACCCCCTACCGCCGTAAGGAGGTCCAGGACCCTACTGTTAGAAGCAACGAGAGTGCTGATCAACGCCATTCATTTACATACCTAATTGCTGGAGGTTAGTTAATGTTGTTGTCTTATTTTTATTTGTTCTTGTTAGAAATAAGTTATATTTATTTCTGTAGGTGGTTTATATTTTTTGGTATACCCTAGTGTAAAATGCATAGACTCCAGGGTGTAAGGTCAGAAAAAAATTTATGCCAATAGTCTGTTGATAAAATGCCAATAGTTTTTGTCACCAAAGACCATACCAATACTGTGTTACAGTAATTGCATAAATTATATCAAATATCATTCTATTGATATTTTCAAAACCATATGGTTTTGAATTGGAAAGACTAAGACTTCCATGTCAAAGACAAGAATTCCAAGTCAAGTCTAAATTGTCAATAAATAGATTATTATTTACAGACTTGTCTTAGAATCTTGATTTCCTATTAACTAAACCAGACTAGAGCTTAACCAGGGGTCAGTTGTGAGTACTATTCATAATTTTAGTTAAATGATCTAATATTTTAGTAATACATTGTATGCATATATACTCAAATGTGTGACCAGCGCAGCAAGAACAGGTTTTCAAAAGCATTTTTATCGCGGAATCCTTTATAAATATAGATTGATGTGAAATCTAATGTATTAAAAAAATTCCTTGCCATTGGATAATGTACCTTGGTGAAAGAATTTTTGAAATCCATCCAATGGGTTATGAGTTTATTTGTTACAAACATGAAAACCTTTTTTCTTTATTATTCATGTGGTTAAACTTTATTTGAGATCATCTTTTAGGGATGCTTTTTTGATTTTACTAGCAACCTGACACTATTTGAATCTCATATCCGTCATCAAGCCTTCTAGCCAAATCCATCATATTTGGCTTCCAAGTTTTTTGAGCCTTGATTTTGTCTACACCATAACAGATCTCACACTATGTATATGTAATATTTTACAGCTGGTGGTGTCGCTGGTGCCTATGCTGCTAAATCTGTTGTCACCCAGTTCGTGTCATCCATGTCAGCTGCTGCCGATGTCTTGGCCTTGGCTAAAATTGAAATCAAGATGTCCGATATTCCTGAGGGTAAATCGATGACATTCAAGTGGAGAGGCAAACCTCTGTTTGTCCGCCATAGGTATGATTAATACTTGCCTTTGTGAATAACAACTTAATATTATTTTGGGGTTGTTTTTACCAAAACCTTGAAAATTATTGACCCTATTATGATGTCCAGTGAACTTAAAATTATATCATGTTTCGAAATCTTCTGTCAATTAAATAATGTGTAATTAATCATTTACGTCAGAGTTAAATGTAGGGTTGAACTCCAATGGACGTCCTCAGGATAAAATCTACAACCATAATGTTTTTTCAGATTCAGTTTATTGGTTAAGGTTAGATTGGTCACATTAGAATGGTCATGTTGTATTATTGGGTATCCCAACCAAGAGTTTTTACATTTAAACTGTGATAAAAGTAGATTTTGTTGTAGATTTTCAGATACTTAAAAATAGGTGAAATACAAAGATGTTTTTTACTTATCCTATGAAAACACTACTTTTTCAGGAATGAATGGTTTGTCTTTTTTTCATAGCATAAAATGTATTTGACTAATTCATTACCCATCTCACCCAGAACCGATAACGAAATCTCGACCGAGAAGGCGGTCCCAGTTGATTCCCTGCGCGACCCCGAGAGTGACGACCAGCGCACACAAGACCCCAAATGGCTTGTCGTCATCGGAGTATGCACCCACCTTGGTTGCGTACCCATCGCCAACGCAGGTGACTTCGGAGGATACTATTGCCCATGCCACGGATCCCATTACGACGCCTCTGGCCGCATCCGCAAAGGACCCGCTCCCCTCAATCTAGAAGTGCCCCCGCACAGCTTCGGAGAGGGCGTACTCGTCGTAGGTTAAAACGAACGACCGTATTTATTACCACTGGCAACACTAATCCGAAACGTCAAATCAGTTTGGCATTAGTGTGGCCAGATTAGAAAATTTATTTATCGTTAAGGATAACCATCCTATTGTTCATCAATAGAATCAATAAATGTGATTTAAATTAGAATGTCATTTTTATTTCGTTCCATCAGTGGTTTTGTTTTATGTTATAGTAGAAATAAATTTTTCAATTGCAAGTTTTGAAGGCTATTTTATTTTTAATATAATAATTACTTTCTGACGACGTAAATTTTACAAAACTTTTGAGATAGAACCTAATATCCTATAACGAGGGCAACATTGAAAAGATAGGGAATAGAGTAGTAGGAATAAATTAAACTAAAACCTCTTAGGTGTATGATTTGCTATATTATTTTAAACTACTTAAATTCAAGATTCGAAATTTAGAAATAGTAAAAATCAAAGTAGGTAATTTAAATTTGACTTTTTGTTGAGTAAAAAGTAAAATAAGAGGTTACGCGGGAACATTTTCATGCAACCGGGACTAAAGCCAGGAGGAAGAGAATTGGGTGTCAAAAAGTTTGTTTCCTCTGTTTGTTCAGCGGAGGGAGCTCAAATGCAGTGTACATCGTCTCTGGTCATGAATCATGAATTTATTCAAATGAGTCAGGCCTGAACGAGGCCTATCAGTATTTTCTAAACATTTGGCTCTGTCTACCCCACAAGGGATATAGACGTGATTATATGTATGTATTTTATTTGTCCACCCACATACCTCACACGACCGACGTTTGATACAAAGCCGTCTTGTGTAATTAATAATTTGCATTGATAAGGTTATTTTTCTCAAACTTTGTTTACATTACTACTAAATAAAACGACAAGGGAACGATTTTCAATGATTTTATTTTCGTTATTTTTATTTTCTTTTCATGTATGCTTTAGATAATCTACATAACATCTAATATAGACTACAATAATTTACACACATTTACAAAAAGTTAAACTTAACTGGGATTCGATATCTTCAATTTTTTTTTGTGAATTTTAAATAGATGCCAGAGTAATCATAATGTTTTGAACAAGTACAGTCAGAAATAAAATTGTTAGGCCCAATTCGTTTTATTGCTATTGAAAGTGAAAACTTATGATATGCAAATATTATGTTAACAGTAACTTATCTAATGAACGGAGGGAATAATAAGCATTTGATCTCCACCAGAAATTATTTAAATTCAACGAAGATTTTTTTTCATAATAAACTTATAACTAATTAGGAATTAATGACAATGAATCTTAAGTTTATTTACAAAGAAACAAGGGGAAGTAGTTATATATTTGGCAAATGACTGATAGAATCGTAACACATCTCCAATCAAATCAGAAACAATCAGACTTGGCTGGACCTGGCACTTCTGACACAGAATTTATTTTTTGATATTTGTATTTCAAAATAATTTTAATATAATTGTATAAAAACTTAATTTTTGTTTTCAAACTACAAAAAATGAACACATTGTTACAAATTTATATCTTCACTTTTTTTTTACAAAACAAATTGTCATAAATAAGTTAATAGAAAAAACAATTATCAGGTATATTACGTACAGATTGTTGCCAGTTACACAAGTGTTCATAAACGCTAACAAAAAAAAATAACTATAATGGATAATGGATTGTGAGTCAAGTAGTGCCGGTCATATAAAGTACACGCCGATTTTGATTTTCATCGAGTACCTAATCAAGTTTAATAAGTACACAAACGCTGCCAAAATAAATACAAAGTACTTACTTAGTTGTAACTTATTTCAATGAGTGTAGTGTGAAAGATATTTATTCTTTTCAATATTGAATTTGGGATAGATATTTTCTGTGATTTAATTTCCGAATATAATCTCAGAATAAGTTTCAATCGCAAATATAGATTCTAATTTTTAAACTTTAATTTTAAATGTGATCTAATGAAAAAAACTTATTCTCACACTACACGCTTAAAATTATTCTCATTAAAAAATAAACAAATATTTTTCAATAAAAAATCAGATTTCTTCCCTTATATTTTTGTTGAAAAATATCTAAGTGAGTAGGTGCTTAGTTACTAAATCAAAATAATATTTTTTTTTATTTTTTAGAGTTTTCAATAATATCTACTGTCGATCATAAAAAAACTCATGCATGCATTTGAACTGTAAGTAAATCTGCTTAAAATGTATGGCACAGGTTCTTATCTGTAAATTGGCTGACTAACGGAAATTAATGCCATTTTATTATTAAAAAAAAGAAAGAAAATAATGAATAAAGGTACTTGTCACACTTTTGCTGAGATTTCGTTTTTATTAATATGATTTATAAATAAGTGCAATTTAGTATGCATCATTATATTACAATGATGTTAAGTAATTCTTGGAAATATTTTATGTAAATCTATAACAAAATATGGAGAGGGGTATACTTACTACACGATTGAAATTGTACAGTTAAATACAGAATCTACTCGGAATATAAGTTTAACATTTAATATATAATTTTTCTTTATACAGTAACATTCATAGCTCATCATTGTTCTTGAACACAGATATTTTGATTCACATTCAAATTGTAGACATATTAAAACATTCTTTCATTCGGAAAAATATAAATACATTTATTACAACACCAGACAAAATATTATTTAATTTAGTCGACTTCGTGGAATATATCATTAAATTTACATATAATTTTAAATAGTGTGAGTATCTCTTGAATATGAATAGGTATCGTATATTTACTTAATTATTGTAAACAAAAATGTTTTGTGCGAATTACAAAAAATAAAATATAATCAATATGTAGGTATTATCATAGGAAAAGATTGAACAAGATTGAATTACATAATCGTGGTTTCTTTAAAGTCTATTCATCATCATAATTTTAAAAAATCCTCATAAATTAACAGTTACCTTAAAAGAAGCATTAAAAATAACAAAATATATTTTAGAAAATTTTGTTACATTTATTTTCATATCTGTTCCTACGACGATTTGCGGGTACACCTAGAATTCGCGTCTGTCAAAGGTCGTTGGGTATTGTCAAAAGTTAATTTGTCTACATTAAAAAGGCTCTTTTCACAGCTCGTCACTGACACAAATACTCATAGGAGCGTATTAACACTGCGTTTTCCTTTACAGCAGTCAACACTCACCTTATATACATATTTATTTTTCTTTAATAACTCAATGTAACTCAAACACGGTATCTGCATTAACTGCGTACATTAAAGATGCGGTGTTAAGATGCTCTTACAAAAATGGCTATTCTCTGTGCTGATGACTTTACTATAAGTCGGTATGGTCCACAAAAAAGAAAAGACACAACATAGATTCTACACAACCTCGGAAGCTCTCATTATAATATAACGATTGTTCAGTACATTGTACCTTGTTCTAATTATTCAGATCTACTTTTCCCTAGGTAAAATGCAATTTATCATCTGGGTTATATAGTTGGTTTGTTTGTAATATCTTTATTGCATAGAAATTTACACAGTAATAAGAAAATAGTAAGTACATCATAGTATTATCATTATTATACCTACTCATTGAGCGAGACTGTACTTCGTAAAATTTTACGTTGATTCGTTTTAATTTATATTATAATTAGGGATTTTAACAATTGCGAATGTCATTAAAATGTCCTTTTTTATGCAAGCCTGTGTTTCTGTGGCTATTGTTTAATTTATTTTAAAATGCTCTATTTTTGGTGAAATTTTAAATTTAATAATTTTGTGGATTCAAATATGCTTTTTAAATGTGCAAAAAGATGTATGGCAAGGAAAAGGCTAAGGTATTACCTAGTCTAAAATATTGACTAAGGTTGTATATCATCTCAAACCGAGACATTTTTCTGAGCGGAAATTTCGTGAGCTTTTGCATTATAATTAGTGATGTGTTGCATTTGTTTACGGTAACTTAATGCAATAGGTAATTCGACCACACATCACGTTAACCCAGACAAAGTCTCTATGTTGTGTCAATATGTAGGCCGGGGCGCCAAAAAGAAATGTACCAATCGTGTGTCGAAACCTTCAGTTGAATAGTTTTTGATTTCTTAGTTTTTCATTTGGTAAGTATTCTTTTAGAGTTATGTAAGAAGAGCCGCCTGGTCCTTCGTACGCAAGATTTTAGTCTCCAACCGACTACCGACAGGCCGTTTTGAGATCGTGTTCTTACACGAGTGACATCGGTGATATTATTTTTGCCGGATGTAGATATTGAAAATTCTCTTTGATGGCACGGCACCTTACTGCATGCTGTATATATAATGTGTTGAATCCTATAATTCAGATCCGACTTCAATATCGTGTGCAGTAGGGACTGCCTGCTACATTCGTAAATGCAATAAACAACACCTATTAATTTGCGCCGCTCTCTTTGCGAAGAGGCTAAGTAAGTATTGTTAGTACTACGAAATATCAAAAAACATTCTTGAGACACTAAGTAAGAGGTATTTCAAGAAATCTGATGGCCAACTAGCACTAAAGCGCACGCCGTCGTGTAGTCTAGAGCACGTGGTACGCGATGACATCAAATAGTGGCACTGCGACTTGTTATAAACCCATTAGAGCACCAAAATGAAAAAAACCTATTCATCCAAGATTCGACACTTACCAGTACATTTAATTCCAACAGATTTTACAGCCAGACACATATAGTTATCACGTTAACAGTCAGCCGTGTACACGGGCGCGAGGTCGAGCGTCAGAGTGCGCAGCGCGCGGTCGCGGGAGGCGGAGCGCGCGGCGCGGGACGACTTGATGATCTGCAGCACCATGGCCTTGCAGTCGTGGCACACCGCCATCTGCACGCCGCGCAGCCGCTCCGCCGCCGACGCGCCGGTCGCGCTGCGGCCGTAGCGCGCTCTACAATTAATTAGCGACCGAATTGTAAGTGTGCTTGCATGAAGTGAGTTATGAATGTGGATGAAGCGAAGGAATACATACATACATATGGTCACGTCTATATCCCTTGCGGGCCACGTTCAGCTATTTGGCTTAATGATAGAATTGGGATTCAACTAGTGACAGGTTGCTGGCCCATCGCCTAAAAAAGAATCCCAAGTTTGTAAGCCTATCCCTTAGTCGCCTTTTACGACATCCATAGGAAACAGATGGAGTGGTCCTATTCTTTTTTGTATTGGTGCCGGGAACCACACGGCCTTATGCAGCGAAGGAAGTATGCAGTGATCGTGGCAAGTGGAAAGAGGTGGTCTCTGCCTACCCCTCCGGGAAAGAGGCGTGATTTTATGTATGGTACGTATGTATGTTATAAGTGTGCAGAGGGAAGTTAGACTTATTGTTCTCAAAAAGTTAACAGTCTTTTTATCCTAGAACTTTCTGGTACGGGAAAGTGCGCGACTGAACGGGTGGACATATTCAGATTGTCCGAGAAGCCGAGCGCCGATACGCCGCAGACTATTCGTCAACTACATATCACAGACACTAACTTATGTTCTTACTGGGAGGGAAAACATCGTGAAGCAAGGGTACCAGCAAAGGTTGCAGAGATCAGATTGGGGTCGCTTCATGTAAAAACCTGAGTCACCCAATCTAGGATCCATGACCAAAAGGCATACCCCAGGCTCCTCTCTAGAATGGTGAGGATGCAACCGAGACAAAATCAAGAGGAAGAAGAATGTAAGGTAGGAAGGGCAGGCTGAAAAGATCATGGAGACAAAGTGGAGAGAGAACAGTCGGAAGGCGGAACCCGTGCCCCGAAACGCTTCTATAGAGGGAGTAACCATGAACACACAGAGATGAGAGAGAGAGAGAGACGAAAATAACATATCAGTCACGCCAGTTACCTCCGATCGAGCGTGGAAGGCGGCGTCGCCAAGTGGCCGACAGGCATGCTCTCCGGGCCGGCGGGCGGCACGCTGAGCTCCGCGAAGCCCAGCGCCGAGCCGCCGCGCGAGCCGGGCGCCGAGCGCGCCGCCGGCCCGCCCGCAGCGGGAGCGCCGCGCCGGCCCGCCGCCGGGCTGCTCGGCGCGCTGCCCACGCTGTTCTCTACCATGCTCTGCGAGGAATAAATACACATAACAACATACATACATACATATGGTCACGTCTATGTCCCTCGCGGGGTAGACAGAGCCAACAAGAGCGAAAAGACTGAATGGCCACGTTCAGCTGTTTGGCTTAATGGTAAAATTGAGATTCACAGAATAGTGATAGGTTGCTAGCCCATCGTCTAAAAAAGAATACCAAGTTTGTAAGCCTATCCCTTAGTCGCCTTTTACGACATCCATGGGAAAGGAGTGGTCCTATTCTTTTTTGTATTGGTGCCGGGAACCACACGGCACAACAACTTTTGAAGAAATAGTTCAACCTCCAATCGATATCCTCCATTTTTAAAGTCGGATAAATTTCTAAAACCTTGACCCAAGTGCAGGAGAAATGGGAGGCCTTGCTCAGCAAAATAGATACACACAGACTAAAAAAGTATTAAACAGTATAATTAAAAAAAAAACAAAAGAGTTAAGATACACGCAGTAACTCAAATAACACATTCAAAGTTCTTGATAAGTACCTTACTATACCTAAACACTAGTCCTGGTAGCCACTTTGGAAAAACTCACCGTATGCTCCGGAGACACGAGCCTCGACATGAGACTCCTGGGGAAGGAGGACTGCGCCTCGTCCTCCGGCGACGGCAGCAGCGACGGGCTCAGCAACACGACTGGCACGTGCGCGAAGTGCTCCGTCGGAATGCGCATCTGGGACAACATTACACTTTGATGATATGATGATATGATTGAAATAAAATGGGGGGTGAAAGCATAATATTTGAAATCCTACATAAAATTAAATTTGATGTAATATCCAGTTAGAGTAAAGCTGTTGTTACTGGTAATAAAATGGGGGGTGAAAGCATAATATTTGAATCCCACATAAAATTAAATTTGATGTAATATCCAGTTAGAGTAAAGCTGTTGTTACTGGTAATAAAATGGGGGGTGAAAGCACAATATTTGAATCCTACATAAAATTAAATTTGATGTAATATCCAGTTAGAGTAAAGCTGTTGTTACTGGTAATAAAATGGGGGGTGAAAGCATAATATTTAAATCCTACATAAAATTAAATTTGATGTAATATCCAGTTAGAGTAAAGCTGTTGTTACTGGTAATAAAATGGGGGGTGAAAGCATAATATTTAAATCCTACATAAAATTAAATTTGATGTAATATCCAGTTAGAGTAAAGCTGTTGTTACTGGTAATAAAATGGGGGGTGAAAGCATAATATTTGAATCCGACATAAAATTAAATTTGATGTAATATCCAGTTAGAGTAAAGTTGTTACTGGTTGTTTCATATTTATCAAAACGAGTAAGATAGGCAGTTAATACAACAAAATCTAGCAAAATAACTTACCTTTGAACAACACTTTTGACAGACAGTCTTTTTGCACAATTTACATTTCTGACCCCAAGGGCCGAATATTCCGAATCTCGTCTTCAAACATAGGAAGCATACCTGAAAAATATTAAACAATGAAAATAAATTCCATAAATTACTTTACTGATACGAAAATCTGCATTTTTATAGACAGAATAAAAGTCATAATAACTTCTTCCTAAATAAAGTAAACCCCTGTTCAGGACTAACTGCTGTTGACTTTACAAAAAACAATAAAATCAGACTATTTACCACTACTGAAGTCACTTCTCTTCAATATACGAAAAACAAGTCCCAGCCGGATACCGTAGAAAGAATTCCCTATTACTCACCCCCTCCTTCTCCTCCCCTCCTCCTTCAGGTCTTCATTGACCCTGCATTCCACAGGCATCACCTCCAAATCCACCTTGGTGAGCCCAAACCATATGTGGGCGATCTAATCCAGGGTGAGTGAAAAGTTGTCAAACATTATTTCTATATAATCTTCTACTCACCAGTCTCTTCTCCAATACTTCTTAGACCCTGCCTTTGACCGGCAGCACCTGCAAATCCGCCTTGGTGAACACCGACCTTATATAGACGGCCTGTTCAGGAGTGTGGGACAACCAGTCATACGTTGTCTCTTCAATCTTTTACTCACCCGTCTCTTCTCCACGTCTTCTTTGACCCTGCCTTCCACCGGCAGAACTTCTAACTCCGCCTTGGTGAGCACCGACCTGATGTGGACAATCTCCTCCAGGGTGAGAGACAACCGGTCATCGGACATTATGGCGTCCTGCCATTGTTTCTGGAACAACAATGTTTCGGTCAATGCTGTCATATAAAGACATTTTCAATTAGCTAATGGCAGATTTTCTAAGAAAAAATATATACCTTGATTCTTGCTGGGGAATTCCACCAAATAACGATGTTAAGAATGATGTGATTATAGTTAGCTGGCAGATGGTCCATAAAAGCGTTTGTGTACACTTTAATGAATATATCACTATTAGAATTGTTTCCCATACATGCAAAATGTACTTGTGAATGTTTTGTTTGAAAGTTTGAATTAAAATCTACTGGACTGACAACACGTACTACTAATAATATATGTAACAAAAAATTTAGGACTTAATACTAAAGTATAACACTGAATCTATTCCCCAAAATGATTACTGTTGGATCTAACTAGCACTACTTACAATATTACCCACAAACAACTACTTTTAATGTCTAAGATTTTATACAAACGTTCAAGAATAAATTAAATTGCGATTTAATTTCACTGATAAAGTAAAAAAATCATTGTGCCAAGAAAACTTAAACACGTTTGTCTAAAAACTTAAAATAAGTCTTAAACAACAGACCAACAGATTAGTCAAACAATATATTCATCGCTCTTCTTTTTATGAATATTCCATAATTCCTCCGCCGATCTAAACTACGTTCTACTCACATGCGAGCCGTTGGGACTGCCACTAACCGACTTGATGAGCTCCTCCTGCAAGGAACTCCTGGACCAGGAGAGCTCTCCTAGTTGGGCGTCGGCGTCGCTGCTCGCGAGAGACGCTGCGCCGGCGCAGGACGCGCGGGAGCCTGGCCTGGAGATGAATAATTAATTTTAATTAAATGATTAATTAAATAGGCCATAAAGTGGGTATATTGTGTACAATCTATTAGTAATTGGCGTATTTATAAATTTAGTTAGTATATTGTTTTCGTTATATTTGTATTTTAGCAGACGTCGCCACCAAACTTGATGAAGGTATGAATGATGTGATATGGTCAGGTACCAACTCACTAATCGTGTACACATTGGTCAAAAGGAAACCTAACCTGTGGTTAGACCTATTTTTGTTATAATTGAAATGTCCTATGACTATTTTTATTGTATCGTAATTCTATCTTTATTCGGACCTTTGTCCGACGATCATACCTTGAGTGTGGCAACGAATGAGCGCCATCGGTGGGTGGGCAGGCTGCGTGCGTGACCGTGTGCCTTCTCATGGAAGCGCGCCGGGATGGGCACTGGGTGGCTAGGTCGTAAGCTGAAAATATTGAGGACAATGAAACACTACGACAAGTAAAAGTTGTAATAATACGTAAGCACATTGAATGAGATGAGTTTGAAAACAAAAGTGATTTGATTTCTAGAATCTATGTTATTTTGGTATTACGCGTGTTTAATGTTAACAGTGCTGAAATTTCAATTTTTACGTTCTTTATTACGTAAAAGATTATTATGACAATGATTCCTATATACATATTGCATGATAAATGGTATTTTTAAAAGATTCAAAAGACGAAAAAAGAACAACGAAATACAACATTTCTATTTTATCTACATCTAAATGAAGCAAAATTTATAACATTTTATTATATTTAGGGACATCGGAACAAGAATTTCCAAATTTCTTAACTTGTTTCAAAAACATACGTGATTGTTAGAAATGTGAAGAGCTTTGGTGAAGAAACACAACTGACACCTGTGAATCGTTAAGGTGTTTTAAATATTAATCGTAAAGGTGACTTGTGAAATACTTAGAATCCAGTGAAAGTCAAACTCTAAAATAAGTGCAACTATTATTCAGAAAAAGTTCCTGTGCCTAGCAAGTCGTATAAATTCTTTGCAAAGGTTCAGGTAACTTATGGTTCGTATTTAACAAACTTGTAACCTTACAAAAGAAAACTTTTTCTTACACATTTACATACAGTAGGTACTAAGTTAGGAAAATATAAAAATATCGACTCCGACCTCCGTAGCATCAGAGCTAAGGTATCACCGGGAAAAAGGACATAACCAAAAAGAATTATTTGATGTCGCCAGCCTCAGAATAGGTAAATTTTCAAGGTATTATAATTAATTACAGACAAGATAACATGACGTAACTAAAATTTGTGAGATGATAAGCCAAACAGATCTAAAATTAAAACAGAGCAACGCAAAACATGACATCATGCTGAAAACACATGCTGTCATACATTCGAGGGTCTCGTCGCAAAACTGGTGGTATTCGTCGTGGGAAATCCTGGTACGTGGTGGGGCCCGTGGCGGGTCTTCTGTATCAGGAACGCCAATGTGAGGAGTGCATGAGGAACAGGACAGTGTGTTGAATTTAGTCAATGACATAAGTAGCTTTGCAGAATTAAATTTTTGAGTCACATTTCTATATTGTTTTCTTCATTTAGGCAACTGTTTGTTAATATAAGGATGTTTTAGTAGTATTAATCTGTACTTGATTATATCTTTCTAATCTGACTAAAATAAGTATTATAAAGTAAATTATTTTTGTAAAAGCACAATATTGTGGTGCATGCGTATGCAGTATGCGCCAAATTGTAGGTATTCTTGATTGTTCTTACGTCTTCCAAGAATAGTATTTTTATTAAATTTGTTTGAAAATACCCTACAGCTAATCTAATTTTAGTGCCATCGTCGTTTTTCAAAAGTCTTGGTCTTCCATCATCCTTAAGAACTGTCACTATAGTCTGAAAAGACAATACACCGTGAGCTTGAAGTCTGTTATCCACAATAGGATCATTAAGAGTGTTACTCACCAGTTCTTTTCCAGGGTTTGGGTGGCTGTGGGGCCGTATGCCTTGGGAACGGCTGGGGCGCGAGGACCTCTGGACTGGCACAGGTTTCTGTATCATCCTCATCTTCGTCGTCCTGAAACAATGTTGCCAGTTCATGTTTTAATTTTGCTCTTAGGTTATGAGGATTTTAAAGTTATGGTGTAATTATTTTTTTAAATTTCTATTCTTAAACAATTTCCACGAAAATTTAAAGTATCAATTATATTAAAACTAACTTTCGGGTTTATAATATTAACGCAAATTGCCATAACAGCTCTTCGTTAGCACAACACTTATATGGAAAAATGTCCCAATG
The DNA here is from genome assembly GCF_032362555.1 of Amyelois transitella. NCBI lineage: Eukaryota > Metazoa > Arthropoda > Insecta > Lepidoptera > Pyralidae > Amyelois > Amyelois transitella. Next base: position 11,557,971 of record NC_083505.1, read on the forward strand.
CAATTACACATTCAGTTACTCATTTTATCGTTCAAAGTGAAGTAGGCTCCAAAATGTTGCAATGATTTTGTAATATTTACTAACATAACTAGCGCCGCCATATTTTGCATAGATCTCGATTATAATCACCCTCCCTTCACCACGTTTCTCAACTGTCTAGCTCCTTAACAGGTTATAATAAATAAGCAAACGTAAAGCCAAAATTGGAGGTTTGGTCAAAAAAGTGGTGTTATAGTTTAACCTATTACAGAAATGTAGAAATAATGTGTGTAGTACCTACATATCTACTTACATCGCTGGTATATCCTTAATTGTTAATGTAATTTCCTAGGTGCTACGTAATATAACTAAAACTGAAATTATTAAAGATAATAAAGAAGTGAATGTTAAATTGAGAATGTATGTGTCTATCTCTTGTAGGTGCATTATGGATCCTATTTTAAAGACCTTATTTATGAGTAATTTTCTAGTATTATATCGGCACAGAGTAAAAGGATAGTTTGTGATGTTTTTCAACAAATTTAACTTCGCACTAAAATACAAACATTCAATGGAGAGTAGAACCACAGAACGTCTTCTTTCTTGGCAGCCAGTTTCTCAGAAAACTAACTGAGTCATCGACCTAGCCCAGTAAAGTCAATGATGCAATTGTAAGCACTTTATGAATTTCTTTCGCGGTAATCGCGTTTTGCACGACATGATGGAATTCGTAGTTACCTAGTTTCTTTGATATTTGAAAAAAGTACCACACATATAATCACGCCTATATACGCCTTGCCGGGTAGACAGAGCCAACAGACTCGAACACTTCACACCACTTCGAGTAACAAACCCATAAAATTGGCATGCATTCGTTAACTAATTAACTTTTGCTACGCCAAAACCATCTAACTGACAAACATAACGTAGTTGTATAGAAAAACATACAAAACATATCACATATATACATACACACAATATCTAGCGAAATGACCTTACAGGTCATACATAGGTTGGTGAAAGTTGTGGAATGGACCTTAAATGTCAAAGTTGGAAGGCACTGCGCCGCACTCCATTGCATAAGATGCACGGATGCAGGTGAAACACAATGGAACCTGTCTTGAATCTGTAGCTTTTGCTTGTGTAATGTATAAACATACAGATATTTGAAAGTGCTACTCGTATTTTGAGAAGAAATTATTACCTAGTTTGTGTATTAAGGGAAGAAAATTTGGCATTGAAAATCACTTACATAAGTACCTTGTTCTTGTTTCATTTTTTATTAATGAAATAAACTCCGTTACGAGCACGAATAATGCGCGATTATTTGCATCTTTTCCTTTTTTTTTTTAATAAAAAGAAATATAACTAAGTAGTCTATAATAAAGCTGGGTACACACTAAATCCAAATGTTATGAATATAGAATAGAATATAATAATAACCAAAAAATATGCTCGTTCTGCTTATAAATTAGATGACGCAATGACAGAAAATTACTGACAGTTATAAAGGCAATAGAAAAAATAAAATAAAGGAATCTTCGTTTTTCATCTGTGGCACGTTCCATCTTTAAATCGTTCCGGCGGCTCCTTGAAACGTAATTCCATACGAGTTTCTTTGAAGAATGGCGGCAATAATCTTGTTTATTAATGAGCTGGCATATAGCCAAACAAGGACAGCACGTGAAGGTAGTAGTAACATCTCATTTTTGGCAGATCGCCAGCGATTATGACCTTATAGATGTGTTGTATAGCATGTTCATCATTACATAAATGTCTTTTTCGTGCCCAATGCGTTCAATTAGTAAAAATATATTTCCGATGCTTGCGGTCTTTTTAATAAACTCAATTGAACAAATATTGCCTCGGGCTCCTTTCATTGCATTGCAACCGGCTTATTGGCCGTTCTAAAGTTTGTCCCACTTTTGAAAGTAAGTAGGTATGTATGTGGCACACGCGAAGAATTAGAGTAGGCCGAAAAATAATACGAAGGTTCTTCAACTTTATGGCATTATAAATAAGGCACTTGTTCGCAGAAGAATGCAGTTTTAGCATGCGTTATGCGACAATGGGAACCAAAACCGGTACGTTGCATGTCTGCCTGAATGGAGTTTTTGTTGGGGGCTGGTTTTCTATGAGAAACATGCATCACATGTTTTTTGACTGGTTTATTTTTAGAGGATGCTCTACATAGAAGTAAATCTTTGATTATGCCTGGTAATTAAAAAAAAAGAAACCTAAGCATGAGGAAGAAACAATGATTAATTGTATATGGTAGTGACTATTTTAAACTGGAAACAACAGATACATGCATTTTAATGATATGTATTTAATCGAGAAATTATATAAACATTGTATAATAATTAATCCCGATTGTTTATCAGACGAATAACATTGTTAGGGCACATTAAAAGCCGTTCAATTCAATAGAAAGTTTACTGAAGTTTTGTAACATGAGCACTTATTTATAACCTACTTATATAAAGAATGATATGAAGTCAAATCCTAAGTCAATCACCCGGAGCAAAAAAAATATCCAAGTATCCAAAACTATTGTTCCGATGAAACAAACAGATATTTCATGGAAATTGACCTAAACTGTGTCTTGTTTATACAAGTGTAACGGTTTGTTATGAAGGATACGCGAGTACCGTTAATTTCGTCGAGGCACTTTAATTGGCAAGTATTTAGACTGGCACTAGTTTTTTTTTGGCAACGAAGATGTTTACACTTTTGAATAATTATAGCGGGAGCGATGATTTGGCTCGACCGCCACCATAGGGAAGTTCTTCCGCCAGGCTAGGTGTTATGCCTGGGGAACCGTGGTTCCGACGATGTTGTGTCGGAGTTTGTACATATGCTCCAATCCGTGAAATCTTTGCTTGCGCGATTTAGACTTTTCGCTGATAGCGTCGCGTGATTTTGTTTTTGTAACAATGATTGATTGAGTGATAATCATTCTCCTAGAATTATTCTCGGTTGCATCCTAATCTCTCTGGGGACCGGCGGATGCATTTGATCGTGATTCTAGATTGCCTAAGTTAGATCTGTAATCCTCTGTATTCTCCGGAAACATTTATTTATTTCCTTATGTACACAAAATTATGTACAGGAGCATTTTATACAGTAATTGCAGTACACAGTAAGATGCTACTTATTTCAATAGACATCTCTTCCAGTAGAAACGTGAGAGGAGAGATGAATATTGGAGCAGTATTGCGTAACATCTTTCGTTTCTGTGTTCCAGTTTGCTTCCTGGCTATACTTAGACCCGGTTACCTCACCACTCTGAAAAGGAGGCCGGAGTTTGCCCTTAAAGCCTCCTTGAATTGGGTGAATCAGATCTATAAATGAAGCGATTCCCGTCCAACCTCTGCAATTTTTGCATAGAAACCAGACCAATATTAAATATTACCATATAATACGTAAACATCTTTCCTTTCAGTATTTGACTATCTGTTTAATTTCGTAAAAAGGAACGGAAACATGTAACAGGAAGCTAGATAAGCGCGTTGATTTATCGAATGAACGCATACGACATTTAGCATGTATTAATGAGGTCTATATTAGATGAGTCTCCCGATTAATTTATTTGATCAATTTATCTAAATTAAATGTTAACATTGTAAGCTCTGATATTGTAGAATTCGCTGCGCTAATTGTAAATATCAATAGCAAGTGATTACAATAACAGTATGAATTAATTCAGATACACATGTGGTGAGCTCTCTTCCTCAAGGTTGTCTGTCACCTTACACCTCACTGAACCTCTTGATGACTAGTCACCGAAACTGTATCTATCTCCCTAAATATTACACCACAGTTTTATTTATAAAGATATTTTTACGAGTACCGACGTCGTTCTACCATCGTGCCATTTCAAAAGCTTTTTATTCGCGACGGAGGTTTTCCTCAGTTTTGTTCGTCGGTGTTGAGGAGGCCTTGTGTGACTGGGCCCTTAGCCTGCGTACTAAATCATAGCGTCGAAGCAATTTGAGCTTTACTCATTTGGCTTAGTGCCAAAAGCTGCTTGACATGGCTTCGTAGCGTATCCGATACAACTTCAGAATAAGCGCCCTGAATGTAAGCGTTGATGTATCGGCGTTCGGTAACTTGCTTGTATTTTTTACGTCATGACTGGTTATCAGTAGCATACCGACTTCAGTTGATTTTATTGCATCGTATAATTCTTATTGACAAGACTATATTGCTGCATTCGAAGGCCTCATGGCGCAATGCCCTCAGAACTAAGATCCTGGGTTGATCCTGACCAAGAATGGTTCCCTGGTCGGGTCCAAATGGAAAATATCTTTTCCATCAATAAAATTTATATCCCATAACGCCATTACAGAGATCTCGAACTTTGGGACTGAATCTGTGTAATTTTACCGTAAAATAAACTTAGGTATCTAAATCTTTAACGCCATGTTTTCTATCAATATTATACTAGCGTTATTGTTATAAAATAATTATTTCATGCTTGGGTGATTTATAAAGCAGTATTATGTCATATTTTATACGTCTTCTACACTGCTGAGTTGCAAAGAACCAATTTATTTTTTGCCGATACGGAGCAAGTACTTAATAAGGTACGTTCACCGGTTATTGACACATCATATGCGGTTAAGCTTGCTTCTTTGAAGTTTTCCTATGATATTGAACCTTATTATGGTACAAAGTTTAGGAAAATTAAGGCTTTGAATCGGGTTAAAATATTTTTTGAAACTATTTTTACGAAAATTTTTGGATGTGTCTAGTTAAATTGTGTTATGTCCTTAAATTAGCTTACCTACCTATTTCCTACTTAGGTATTTGCTGATAAAATACCAACATGATAAAATGATAAAAAGGAATCGTAAACTCATTATTGCAAAACTAAAAATCTCATCGACATGCCTTCTGTTTTACTATAATCCGCTTCTTTTAATTTCTTCAAATGGTGCTATCATTATTATGGGGTATTAGAAGAAGCGCCATTAAATCTTATTAACAGATTACGATAGTGTTATTTTCAAAAAGTTCCCATAGGTCCTACCTCAAGGTTGTCGAAGTCCACTTTGATGAGCCTCCTCTGCGGCTGCGCATGCGGCGTGACGTCACCCCCGCGCCGCGCCTCACCCCCGCCCGGCCCGCTGCCTGAACCGCTAGTCGCTGTAACAAAAATATTTTTTTATAACTAGGTACTATAATAGTTTCTTTATTACCTTACTTTCGGTTTTCATAAATTATAGGAAAGCCTATCTTAATGTCCCTTAAACGACATTAGAAGCCTACATGTCCAATGTCAAATCTCTGACCTATCAGTTGGCCACCCAATGGTTTATTTTGTGTGTTGATATGCGAGTCAATCAGTTGACGGTAAAATTAATAGAGAATTTCACGGCTTAAATCACTTACATCATGTAAGTGATTTAAGCCGTGAAATCACTTACATCATGTAAGTGATTTAAGCCGTGAAATTCTGTATGATATGTATGAAAATGTAAGTTACATGCTGTTTAAAAAGAAGTATATTTTTATTTGTACTGTACAAACAGATTCACTAAGTACTGACGATAGGTTTAAACAATTTGATACAAATTTTTCAGCAATAAAAAAATCTATTAACTGAATGTTACGAAGAATTTTAATCAAAAGAACAGATGACTAGCGTCCATCATTAATATGGACGACACCACAATGTTTTTACTCACTTCATTAAGTGAATTAAAGACTAATGAATTCAGGAGAGTAAGTAAAACTAATGTCCTACATAAATCTCACTTGATGGTTAAGACGCTCGTCTAAGTTCACGCTAGTCAAGTTGGTAATCACGTATACCAGTTAGTTAATAGTTTAATATTGTAGATCTGTATCTGTAGTAAAGTAGGTATTTGAATATTAAATTTTTATCTTCTTATCATTTCATTGCAAATAAAAAAAAACTACAAAATACATTACCTTATGTAATTAATAACTTAATGTATGGTAAGTAGGTTTATTCGAAAATATAAAATTTGAAACTTCTTTAGCATATCAATATAAAATCGAAATTTACTAAACTTGCTGGGACTTAATTAAGTTGGACTTGCCCAATGTGTGGGTCTTAATTAAGTTGGACTTGCCCAATGTGAAGTGAGTCTTATCGTCTCGATCACACTTAAGTCACGGAAGATATCGGTTTTCCCAGATATTGCTTTTGCCATCAACGCCCTTAATAAAACCACCGAGTTTTCCTTACATTTCGGGAAAAAATAATTTTTTTTTAATTCGTGAAGTGTAAGACCAGTCTATCGGATCCTGTTAATTTAGACTTAAAGACTTAATCACTAACAAAAAGAGCATTTTCTACGAAGGCGGTGTCATAAAAGTATCTAACTGTGAAGACATTTATAACATTTTGCTTACAGCATGTAAATGTATCACTTATTGTGCTGTAAATCGCCAATAATACCCCGGTTTGGCAGCGACAGCTGAAAATACAGTTACGCTAAAGAGAACAAATATAATAAATATATACGGACGGAATAGATTAGGGAACAAACTTTACCAAATATTTTTCTTAACCGAAACATACGTTCAGGGTGTGACGCCCTCTATCGCTTTAATTGTGTTTAAGTAATGGCTCGTAAACGCGTCGTATACAGAAGAGGGGGATAAATGTGTCATTTGAAATAACATTTCTTACTACAACTTGTATAAGTTTGCCAAGGTAGCTAAAATTGATATAAACTTGATTAAGGATGTAATTGAGATTGAAATAGTGCCAGGTTGCTGAACGTGGCCTCTCAGTCTTATTGGGACTGTCTATCCCGCAAAGTATATAGATGTGATTATATGGATGTAAACTTGATTAAGAAACTTATGGTGATATTGTCCCAAAAACCACATAGAAACGACTTGTAGCCTTAGATACTCAGTGATTTTGACTGGGCCGTGTGCAGAACTGACCACCTTTTTAAGGGCATCGGAAGAAGAAGATCTTGATGAAGAATTTTATTTTAATAGATAGAAGATGTGATACATACATACATATAATCACATCTCTATCCCTTGCGGGGTAGACAGAGCCAACAGTCTTAAGAAGACTAATATGCCACGTTCAGCTGCTTGGCTTAATGATAGAATTGAGATTCAAATAGTGACAGGTTGCTAGCCTGTCGCCTGAAGGAATAATCCCAAGTTTATAATCCTATCCCTTAGTCGCCTTTTACGACATCCATGGGAAAGAGATGGAGTGGTCCTATTCTTTTTCCTGTTGGTGCCGGTAACCACACGGCACATGTGATGTGAATGATACTTTAAGAAAGTCCTGATGGAACTCGAATAACTGAAAGAAATCCCTTGTAGAAAAAGACAACGATATGATTTCTGGCCACATGATATTTTCTTACTACGAAGTATATAAGTAATCTAGGTATCTCTTTAGCAACAGGTCAAGGAATGTTGTAACCAGTACATAATTGTCGGATAAACGTGTTGCCATTGTACGTTTCATTGTTCATAGTTGTTCTCAACAACATTAATAGTAACAAAGCAGAGATAGGACTTATGTTTTATGTTGAAATAGATAATTATCTCTTGAGAGATTCTATGAATTAAGACTATTTAGACATTAGACAAAGATCTGCTAAACATGGTACATTAATTTTGTGGTGTAAAGATTTGGCTATCACATGTCTTATCTTTTAACATATAGTCACGTCTATATCCCTTGCGGGGTAGACAGAGTCAATAGTATTAAAGAGACTGATTGGCCACGTTCAGCTTTTTGGCATGATGATAGAATTGAGATAGAATGTCTGTAGTAGATGTAAAAAATAAAAAGTAATTAAAAAATTCCAAACTAACGAAGTGACCTGAAGGTATGGCTGGTATTACGTAAAAATGAGAAAGAGAATTAAGTTAATTAAAAACACAAATAACAAAATTCGCACAGGAAAAGTCATGAGAAGCTTCTAGTTACAAATTAAAAAAAATACTTTACAAGAACTCAGTAACTAATCCGATTATCAAAACTGTGTTGTAACTTTCTGATAAGACTTAAAACTCACTCTAGGCCGTAAAATCTCGGTATTTCTGACATAGTACCAACGCATAAGTATGTTATCTATCTTGTCCCAAATCTTATCGTATTATATTGCAATTGATGTAGATATGATGATTGATAGTGACTTAGTACTTTGGTCAATGTACGAGTATTAGATATAGTAACGCGTACAAATAATAAGACTTGGACATACTCTGTTGTAGTCTTAGTGATAAACAATTACTAGAAATGTATAATTAGTTTATAGTTAATACAGTACGCTAATGTAAAATTTATATTTCTAAATACATACATATATACATATAGGTATTCACGTCATTGCGGGGTAGTACTGAAAGGCCACATTCAGCTGTATGACTGTCCCAATTTTATTAGTCTATCCCTTAGTCGCCTATTATAACCTCCAAAGGAAGTGAGTGGTTCTAGTCTATAGTGCCGGAAACCACACAGCAAATTTAATGATTATAAATACATACAGGCAAATGTTAGGTCCATAAATTATTCTAAAAAAAGTAGAGATTTTCAAGCTAATATCATTGTTAAATATTTGGTAATTTTCCACGTAAATGTTATTTTCCAGCGAGGAAATTACAATTAATTTATAACAGGTAAAGCGCCTGTCAAGAGCGACGAAGGTTTTGTTGATGAGAGAGAAACGTTTACAAATAAATGAGATTTGGATTTTCGGCAAGCTATTAAAATCCACTTTGATCCAAGCTATGTTTGGCTTTCTAGTAGATAGGGTTTCGGAGATCAGTTGTATTTATAGTCTATCATAATGTATTGAAATAACGGTAAATAAACAATCTTCAAATGTTAATAAATAAATTATTTTGAGAATCTTGTAAGTACATAGTCTTTAGATGATAAAATTCTAAATATGACAAAAACATGTAAGCATAGTCTACCCAACAGTGGAACATTTAAAAGATTACAGCCCTTGCGGGGTAGCCAGAGCCAACAGTCTTGAAAATACTAATAGGAGACGTTCAGCTTTTTGGCTTACACACTATCTTTAACTAAAAGATTTATTATGCTTTAATGTATAGATGAGAGTATCAGTCTTTCAAGACAGCCGGCTCTGTCTACCCCGCAAGGCGTCATTAGGTATATGAATAAATGTAATGTATGAGAGAAATCATGCTCTCTTTTATAGCAATTAACATTTTGGAGGTCAATATATACAATACAGCTACGCACCTTGATACTTTCATATCATAAATCACTGTCAGCTTCATGCTGTGGTTTCATGAGATCATTAATTTTTCTTTCAAAGATTTCGCGTCTCTTGTTCATCCAAGGACTGTTTAGTCAACAAAGAAAGTTTGTGTACCGTCGAGTAATCTTATGTTCTCACTTAGTTGTGAGTACAACACTTCTTTTTAAAGGTAATTCAATATCTTTTCATGGTGAAACCTGAGCTTAAGCCTTAAATAGCTAAGGTTTTCGGCTGCGTGGGTCTATACAGGCGATTAAAAAAAAGACGTTATCACATTTATTTGACATCTAGCTCTGTAGCTAATGCAAGTGCGAAAAAAAACTCTAAAACAACAATTATAACAAAGGTAAAAGGCATTATACATACAAAAATATTATCACGTCTTAGTATATCCCTTGCCAGATAGACAGAGCCAACAGTCTTGAAAAGATTGAAAGGCCAATTGAGCTGTATGGCTTTATTACGGCATTGAGATTCAAGTAGTGGCATCCAAATTTATTAGCCTATCCCTTAGTCGCCTTTTACGAAATCCGTGGGAAAGAGAAAGTCCTTAAATATATAAATAAATTTATATGGTCAATGCAATAATAAAATTCAAGACTAGCCAAATTGAAAACACAAGAAAAGGCAGTTGCGTAAACAGTTAACCACGATATTATCCAATAATATTCAAATTGGAAACACTAGAATGACGTCTATTAAAGAAGAAAGTGAAGGCGAGAGAACAAGAAGCAAATCAAAACTAGGTTTATTAGTACTCTCCTGAAACTGAAACTTTAATTAATTTAAAACATTGTTACAAACTACTCTGTTAAGAACTGTTATAAACTTTCATAGACACAGATTAGCGCAGAGAGTCGTGTTAAAACGGCACTTAATCACGCTCAACGTGGGTCCGCATTGCAGGCTCCTGAGGTGGTAATCTGCAGATTAACAGGTCAGCTTTTAAAGATCGTCGTACTTATATGAAAAATTCTGTTCCCGTGGGATTTGAGATAAAATAAGACACGTATTAGTATTTGACAATTTGATTTAGAAACAGTCTTGCTGCTTGCTTTACCATTAAGCGGATTTACGACTAATGCACGCACCCAAATTTTCTATAAACTATATTATAAGACAAAATTTGTCGTTTTGTATATACTGTAAACCAATGGTTCTGTCAACATTATTTAATAACTAAAACCTAGTGTTTTATTCATATCTATCTAATAATAACATACCAATATATCTAAAAATAAATATCATATATATCTAAAAATAAAACCACTTTCTTTTAGTAAATTGATCAAATTAAGGACGTATTGGCAAAGGGTCAGGTCAAGCGTTCCCGAAACCGCCACTTGCATAAAGAGAGTTATGAATGTGGATGAAGTGAAAGAAGAACGCAGAGATCGTAGCAAGTAGAATTGATGTCGATTGATGATATGATTTGTTTTAGTTTAATAAAAACAACAATAAAAAAAATGAAAATTGCGACATTTTCAATTTAGGTTCGATAATATCCATGTATAGGGGATTAAACATTAATAATCATTCAGGTTATCTCGGATGGGAACTCACTAAGGGGTTTTCATATAACAAGGAACACCCACACACAAAGTTAATAAGAGTACGCCTACGAGGATCATATTTCAATTTCCTATCCATTTTCTATGAACTCTGATAAATTAATCTAAAAATACCATTATATGTGGAGCATGTAGAGCATTTTACGAAAGCAATTTTCTTTTTTGTCTTTATCTCTTTAAGTTTTACAGCCAAAACACTTTAGAAACTCTAAAGTATGATTTTCAACTGATTTTAAGAAATAACATTTTAGGAGCTGGATATTTTTATGCATCATTATTTAGCATTAGCATTCCAAACAGTCGATTTTTTAAAGATATTTATTTATTGAAAATTTTATTACTAAACAAATGACCAAAAAAAATAGCCCTTCTAGATACATACATACATACATACATATAATCACGTCTATATCCCTTGCGGGGTAGACAGAGCCAACAGTCCTGAGCGGACTGATAGGCCAGGTTCAGCTATTTGGCTTTAAGATACAGCTTAGTTTAATCGAAAATTAGGTCGTTGGTGGTCTAATCCAATATAAAGACACCAAAAACGAATCCAAGCTGGTTAACCAGGCCGTCGAATGGCCCGGATACGTGTTTTCACTTACAGTTTCAGTTAACTTTGCGGGATGAGTTACTAAAATAGACGACCCCTGACATTTCAGTACCTGGACATCAATATCATAATGAAAGGTTAACTTCAATATTTAAAGGTGAAAGGTAAATACAATAATTGACAAGAAGAAATCTAGTGAATAGTTATAAGTACCTATAGTAAAGTCTCTCTCTCTGCTTACACAAACTGTGTGACTTTTTCGGAATTGTTCCGAAACCATTAGGCATAAGAGTAATAAATAGTATTATTAGGCGCAATCGCTTAGCAATAAACAAGAAATAATAAGTAACGCTTTTAAAAATAATGGTTTCCACAAATTTCAAGTAAATTTTCGTGAAAAGCGATGCCTTCAAAGTTGCCGACCTTTGTAATTTTTCTTTGCAAATATATCTGCTGTCTTTTATATTCTTTTAAGCACTCTTTGCAAAGTAACACATGGAAAATGCAAAATTTCCCCGCGGTATTACTTTGCCCTTTTTTGGAATGTTTTATTGTCATTCTTGCCAATAATTTTATTAATTTTAATATGAGTACTTAAAGATTTGATTTTATGTGTAACGTATATTATATTTTCAACTCTAAAACAGTGAGTATTCATTGAATGTTTATTTATTTTATTCATTGAATAAATTTATATTTGTATAGATAATAGATATTGTTTCCCTTAAAAATTGGGTAATCATCGATATTAAAACTTATTCATTTCGATCATATAAATTTTCTTGTTTATGTAATCGTTTGATAAGTATTTTATAAATAAACAAAACACAACAATAAATTTTACGATCTAGTCAAATTTATCTCAAGTCATAAAAAGGGACAATATTACGGGACTCCTCATTTTTTATAGACTGCAAACAATACAAAAGGAAGAAACATTACTCGTCATGGCCGTAGCGACGCTGCCCCAGTAGGCTTTGTCTTGCGCGACGTCCAATGCTGGCTCTTCAGGACTTCGCACTGGCTCGATAAGACCAGAAACCGGCCTTGTACCCAGCAGCAGGGCCGCCGGCGATACTCTCGAACGACGCAGCTTGACTGATGGGATTCCAGTCACGCGAAGAACACGCGAAAATCGCGGGAATATTTTTGAATACCGAACACTTTGTTTTTATATTCTTACACTAACTTTTTTATTTTTAATGCAAGTACCTACCCTTTATTTTATAGGTTTCAATGATTCTTTATTTATAATAACTAATGTATGTACCTTTTAACTACTATTTTTTATATAAGGTTAGATAGTTACAATTTGACGCTATGGAATCTTACTAACAAATGTAGAGTCGATAATTTTATTTTAATTAAGCAATTAATTGACGTGTGAAATTAAGCTAATTTGATTTACGTTTCACTACACATTACAACGACACCGTAATCAAGCACATCTGTTCGCACTGCGTCACTGTTGAAAACAATAGTCGTTTCAAATAAAGACGCGATGAAAATAAAAGAAAATAGCGATAGAATATCACAATTCGATTATAACCAAATTTGCAATTTACTATGATTAATTAAAAAAAAAATCTAACGTGAACGAACGTATTGTAAATAGAGGGTGCGTGTATAACTCTTGGCGGCCGTCGCCATATTGGAAAACGGGGGTTGTACTCGAAGACGCATGCGCGGTGGAAAACATCAAAAGTTCTTAATTCAAAATGCCGCCCTTACTACAGTCCTTGCTGAGGGTGAAACAGGGGTGACCATTGCGTGATATATTAGGGGAAAAACGGGACTTATTGAACGGAACTTTCATTGGTAACTGCATTCATGAGATATAGCATTTTCACGATGACGTCAGACGCCACGAAAACATAAATATAACTTGTTTCATAAATCTGTTGGACCTACATCAATCCAATTGGATGTGACGTCTGATATAAGTGTAAATGGAAAAGATTGATAGAAAGACATCAACATGAATCAGATACCTAAGAAAAACTGTCCACACATTTATCACGCTCCATTTAATACGCATTACGTTTTGAATTACGCTCTTAGATTTTAAATTGTAGAAATGTATTATGTAGGCCTGAATATTTTTTTTGTAGCAGCTGGCTTTGTAATAAAAGAATAATTTAAATGTTTTTTTTTGTTATTTCACATAGGTAATGTTAATACCTATGTAAAGTACCATTTAAGTATTCAGTTAAGTACCTCGTAGATATATTAGTTTTACAATAGGATGGATAAGTTATCAATTATTTCATTTTCATGGCAGTAACTTAGGGCAGTTATGATGAAAAATAGGTACCTATGTCGAATTTTCAGCAGTAATCCGATGAAAACAAATAACTTTAACAAGAAAATGTACTTAAGTACATGTTCAATTCTAAATATTTCAAGTCATTAATATCTATTTGTGAACTAAACTGAATTTCAAACCTTGAAATACACTAAACAAATTAAGCTTAAGCGACTGGACCTGCCATTTCAAAATCCGAATGAAGAAAATGGTGCTGTGTTACAACATCATATAGATTTACCGATAAGTTCAACAATAGCCGAGATAGAGCCTTGAGCATGTATTGAACCTTTGCATGTCGTGCTAACTTGAGCAATCGAACATACGAGCACAAAGTAAGCGATAGCACGTTATTACAAGGTCACATGGAACAGATTTATAGCAGGAGGGAAAAATAACGAATTAATTAAATTGGAATTTTTACCAATTTTAAAATAAGGTTTGAAATACGGCATGGGTATTCGCAATCGCAATATTAAATCAAAAGACAATCTTTAAAGAAGAGAAGTGTCGCGTAATAATGAACAATTAAAACAGAAAAAAAGACCAATTTTTTAGACAGGTTATCGCGTGTAAACCCAGGGCGGGACGCTAGTAAATCATAAAACCAATTTAAAAGAATGCTTTTAATCAAATTAATGGCGCCTATTAGTGCAAGGCATCTGCTATACAAATACAATGACTTCCCTTGAGAAAATCTGCATTTGTGTTGAGGAAGCGATAGTACAAAAAGCAGATTAACAAGTTCCCATGCCTGTTAAGAGGGAAAGCCAGGGTCGAGATGGCATGCAAGCTGAGTCAATAAGTAGTCACGAAAGGTGTCAATTCATTCTTTTAATAAGGTCGATGTGATATGGTCTTTTGTTGTTATTTACTCTGCAGGGAACCGAACCTTATACTCACACTGATAGCTACGATAGCTTTTGTAATTTTTTTTTATTAAAAATAAAAAAAGGTTTGCATTTATACTTATTGTTGTTGCTTAGGTCAGATTGTTCATACCTCCAAACTGGTTTACCGAGTATGCTCATATCATACAAAAGGTCAGTTCAACAAAATTACATATCAATAATTGGAACACATTTCTAATCTAAAATAAATAATGTGAATTTCAATGTAAACACAGTTTTCATAGACATGGAAATACCCAGGAAAACAAGCTAAGTAATTAATTAAATTATAAGCAAATATTATTTAAATTTATTAGCAAAGATGAGAGTGATTAAAAATAATTTGTTTGAAAGAGATTCCTAAAGAGGCATGTAACATCTTCATCTTTATCGTCACTTACCTACCATCATGTGAGATAGAAAACAAATGCCTTATCCAATCTACACTAATATTATAAAGAGGAAAATTTTGTTTGTTTGGTTGTAATGAATAGGCTCAAAAACTACTGGACCGATTTTAATTGCAGACCTTAATCACAAACTCTCGATCAGATCATAATATCCACAGTTCCGAATGAGGGTAACCTTGTGCACATGACATTTACCAATCACTAACAGGAATGTTGACCACTAACAATTAATAACAAAGAACAGGATTTGTAAGACAAGTAACATTTAAATAAAAAACATAATGTTAACAAAGGTTCTGTAGTCGGGTTGGGGAGCTATTTTCATCTTTGTAAGAATTACATCAGTCTTATTTTGTAATTTAACAAATAACATAATTCTAATTCGTGGGCCATTAGGAAATTACATAGAAAACCTATGGCATTTACAGAACTGTAGAAGGCTTCTTACAACAAAGTTTGAATCATCAAAATAAAAATAGGTAAAAAAACTTTTTAAGTTAAACGGTTTTATGTTAAACATACATTGCAATGTTTAATATAAATGTACTAAAAACCAAAAAATAATAAAATAGATACAGTCGTGGGAATTATAAACATATGCATAGACTAGACTAAAATAAAACCGTGGGGCACGTCAATTGTCTACAAATTATAGACTTAATGTGCGATAGAAGAATCGTTTAATTCGTCGTTAGGCAGTTGGCCCGCAGACGGTGCGCAAATTACTTACTATTTTGCTGGCTAGCGAGGAATCGTTTCACTGCTCGTAGTTTGTCTTTAATCGACAAAACTTATGATAAAAGTACTACTCGCTCAACATTATGAAACCCTAAAACTCGCTTAATCGAGCTTGCTAACTTGTTTCCACATTCTAGCCCTACTTATCACACGTCCATCGTTGTCGGTTGAACAACTGCCTAATTATAGTGTAACATTACAAAACAAACATTTTAATCAACGATTGTAGACAATTGACGTGCCCCACGGTTTTATTTTAGTCTAGTCTATGCATATGTTTATAATTCCCACGACTGTATCTATTTTATTATTTTTTGGTTTTTAGTACATTTATATTAAACATTGCAATGTATGTTTAACATAAAACCGTTTAACTTAAAAAGTTTTTTTACCTATTTTTATTTGTTTTTGTAACGAATAAACTCAAAAACTACTGGACCGATTTGAATGAAATTTGGCACAGGGATAGACTTAACCTTCAGGAGTAACATAGGCTACATTTTATCCCACTGCTTAGATTTTAATTTTGAATAGTAAATTGTATTCTACTTGTTGAGACCTTTCATTTGATACCCATGTTGATGGGATTGATAAAACCTAAGTTATCCGCCATTTTGTAGTGGCCGCCATCTTGGATTTCAATTTTTTATAGTATATTGTATTCTGCTTGTTGAGCCCTTTCATTTGATACCCATATTGATGGGATTAATGAAACCTAAATTATCCGCCATTTTGTAACGGCGGCCATCTTGAATTTATAATGATAATGAATAAACATAATTATATTGTCACCAAAATCCAAAGTGTATACAAAATTTCAGATTAGTCGGTTGACAGGAAGAGGGTGAAATTTGAATTACTAAATTTGACCCAAGAATAAATAAAACAAACGGGGTGAGCTAAATAAAACCGTTTAAAAAGCACTTTGGTATGCAAGTCTCAAATTTAATCCTCGGGCTCGGAATATACAGAAATAGCATCGTTGCGTTGTACATCGCTATAATTTGAGCATTTATCTTAATTGCTTGATTTGAAAGCTACGTGAGAGGAGCTTCGTGTTGTGTTGTTGCCAAATTAGGGTCAAAACAAACGATCTCTTCCCAATTTGTTATTATATACGGTACACAAATAGAATGATTACCTTTTTTTTCTTCTTTTAAGAATCAGACTTGATCGAATTTTAACATTATGTCATAAAAAATAACATGAATTTGAATTTTGTATAAAAATTTGTATATATGAGGTAAGTAACCCTCCACCGTATGTCAACTGACTATTTCCCGCTGTCGTCTTCCGGAACGAAAGATAAATCTGTATCCTAGTGTTATGGGATCAATCCCATGGGACTTCTAAGACAAAATTGTCTCCGTTGTCGTACCATGACTAGTGGGATACGCTTTTTTTACTTCTTCCTATATTTATGCGATATTCAATAAAGATCAGCTGAGATGAACAAGCTTAAAGAGATCACAAAAGAAATAAACACTAAGGCCGTGCGCTGCGTTAAGCGGGTGCACGGCGCGGGCACCCGCGCGGCGTGATGTTTCATGTAAATTCATAGAGCAGCGCTGCGTAAGGCGGAACGCCCGTCACACGCGGCGCGGGCGACGGGGGTACGCTCGCGTGTCCGTGCGACGGAGCACGCGAGCGGAGATGTTTCTAGAAAATCAGTGAGCGCCGCTGCGTTATCCGTGTCGCACGCGCCGTGCTTGTACAATCAAGTTGATAAACATGAGTGATATTGATACGGAACGTGTTATTTTAGAAGTGCAATGTCGCCCCGCTTTATGGGATCTGTCTAACAACTTGTATAAAGACAGGGATGCGCGTCAAGCTGCATGGCTCGAGATTTGTAAAGAATTATACGAAAATTATGAGGACTTCAGTGACACAGAAAAAAAGTCAACAGGTAAATTCTTACTTTTTATTATGACTTTATAAATTTATTTACTACATAATTATTTACTTCTTTCATTTATTAAGGTGGGTACAGACTATATAACATAACATGTTATACGACATTGCTATATAACAAGTTTCAGATAATGTGGACACTGAATGATATAAAACATGTTAAAATAACATGTAATATGTTACATAGTCTGTACCCACCTTTAGGCTTAGTAAACATTTTGTATTTACTTATGTTAATTGTTATTTAACTATTGTATTGTGACCTCTTCACGAGCAAATTTTTTTTAACTTAAGTAAATAATCAATAAATACAGCGATCTTGCCACGATACCTTACCGTTTGTGGCAAAGTAATCAGCGAACTGATCTCGTATTGTATACGAGTTTCTTTGAACTAGCCCAAATCCATTTGTGATATCGCGGATATGGCGGGGTGTTATGACAACATCGCTGATATTACCGAATCCGTCTCTTTTTCGTACAAAATTATGCATTATACAAATTGCTTTTATGAAACAAATGGCATGTTCTCTAGAAACGTTAAGTGGACGATGAAGTATTCGAAACTTATTGGCCATTATTCCAAAGGTTGATTCAATGTAACGTCTAGCTCTTGACAATCTATAATTAAATATTTTCTTTCTATGATCCATTGCAATAGCCCGCGCATATGGTCGCATAAGATGTGTAGACAGTCCAAACGCTTCATCTCCAACTATGACGTATGGCACTGGTGTGGTAGCTGCAGTATTGGTTGGTTTATTATTTTGTAGCACTGGCAATGATTTTGGAGGAGGAATATCTAATAGCTCATCCTGCATCTGTTGAAATAAAGTGCTGTTGGTGAAAACTGAAGAGTCAGATTCTTTACCTTGTATTCCAACATTTATGTAGGTGAATTCATAGTTTGCGTTACACATTGCAAGCAAGACAATGGAATAGTAATGTTTGTAATTGTAGTAAAGTGATCCGCTGTGAGGTGGTCTTATAATCCGTATATGTTTTCCATCTACAGCACCTAAACAGTTAGGAAAATTTGTGTTGCTTAAAAAGCCTTCTGCTATGTCTTCCCATCGCATACGTGTAAATACTGGTATACATTCTTCTTTCAGTCTTTGCCATATAATTTGACAGACATCATTAACAATTTTTCGGATGGTAGATTGTCCCGCATGGTACGCCAAGTGCATATCCACGAAAGTATGTCCACTTACTAAGTACCTGTGAAAAATACAAAATTATTTTTTAAGTATGTATTATTTTTCATTTTTCAGAAAAAAAAATACAAGCGCGATGGAAAACCGCGAGAGATTGCTATACGAAAGTCAAAGCTAGTAACAAGAAACTTAAGTCTGGTTCTGGTGCTAAAAAAGGAAAAGGGTACAGCTATTATAATATTATGACTTTTCTGGACTCTAACAAAAGAGTAGAAGGACAAGAATCTTTGGAAAATTCTCAGGACGACTCTTCGGGTCATACAAGTACACTTGAATTGTCCCAACACCCAATAGTTGACACTAGTGAGGTGTTAATACCTGAGACCAGTACATCTGGAAATGAAAATGACACAGCAAGCAGAGAAACGCAAAAACAATCAAAGCGTAAAAAGGCGTCGTCGCCGACTCCTTTTGAAATACAATTATTACAATCCATACAACACAAAAAGGACGAAGAAAATGATGAAGACTTGTCATTTTTTAAATCTATTATGCCAAACATAAAAAAATTGTCTACATATCAAAAATTATTGTTTCGATCAAAGGTATTAAACTTATTAATTGACATTGAAAAAGAAAATGTTATTACATTGGAGGATTTATCGAACATCGTACTGACAAATGACACTCAAGCAGAACATTAATCCTATTATCAATTATTTACTGCATTTATACTCTATTTGAAGAAAGACAAAGATTGGAAGTAGCCTTATAATATTGTTAATTATGATAATTACAATGACTGTGATTTTGATTTACTTTACGTATGTACCTACACTACCAAATTGTTATACTTAGTTCTCATTAAAGTAATTGTAGATTAAAATATTGTTAATTATAATAAGTGATAAATCCAATCACTGTGATTTTACTGTTACTTATGATTATGATAAGTCCAATAACTGATTTGGTTGTATACATGCGTGATCTTGACTGACAAAATAAAAATATTTTATATCAAGAAAAACATTTTATTTACTTACCTTGCCGTTATTGCCAACCTCTCTATTGGTAATATAATTGATACACTTCTTACTTTTAGAGTATTAGCACTATGTTTCAAATATGGTTCAAGTTTCGAAAATAATTCATCAAATGTAGACGTTGACATTTTAAAATACTTAAAAAATCTCCTCTCATCTTCTCTTAATAGCGTAAACTTGGTTACAAATTCTCCACACAACATTCTGGACGAGACATATGGGCTGATTGGCTGCCGCTGTTGTCTACGTCGTCTTTTGGCTAGGTAGTATATCAACAAATAATCCATTATGAATCGACTGTACACCCGCACGTCTAAAATTGTACTGGCGGCGCTGCGTTTAGCGGGAGGTCGTTGCGGATACCCGCGACGGGCTATTTGTCCGCGACGGAGCACGACGCGGATGCCCGCGACGGATGCCCGCGTCGGATGCCCGCGCCGTGCACCCGCTTAACGCAGCGCACGGCCTAAAAGCATTTCTAGTCTAAGTTGAGAAAATTACAGATCTTTACACCAAAGTAGTTTACTCGATGGGTCTATTAGATAAAAGGCAAATAAATAAAGAAATAACAACCAAAGACGGAGAAGATCGGACGAAAAATGATGCAACTACAATTGTCGAAGTAACGGTAACGGAGGCGCTTGGTGAATGGCAAACAGCGAGGTTGGGTGAACGTCTGATTGTTGGCTTCATGACGATAAAGCGAAATTGGAGATCGATGGGGACTCAAAAATTGTGATAATTTTTAATATTATCTGAGTTGAATCTGGCTAAAGGTCAACTTAAATAATTAGAGAAGTTTAACCGACGAGCTTGCATGAAGAGAGTTATGAGTGTAAATGAAGACGAGAGATGCAGGGATCGTGGCAAGTTTTATTAAAGAATATTTAACACGGATATGAGTATAAAATCAACTTTGATCTCATTTATTGTCTGTCATCTAAATATTAACATACTAGCTAACTATGTTCACAGTCGTCACCAGGAGTGTTCTCCCAAAACACTTTTCATTGTTATTGAACATTGTGACATTCATTGTTTAAATTGTAGTACAGTTGAATAAATAAAAGGCGACTAAGGGTTATCCCTAATATACATACTTGGTAGTCCATTTTTTAAGCGATGGGCTAGCAACCTGTCACTATTTAAATCTCAATCCTATTATTAAGCCAAACAGCTAAGCGTGGCTTTCAGTCTTGTGATGAGTTTTGGCTCTGTCTACCCCGCAGGGGATATAAACATGATAATATGTTATGTTACAGTTGAATCTCCGTCATTGCAGCTAACCCAATCTATACTAACATTATAAAACTGAAGAGTTTGTTTGTTTGAAAGCGCTAATCTCAGGAACTTACTGGTCACTTGTCGTTTATCACAATAGCTTTCTCTTGTCTTTCCTTTTAAATATTATTTGTATAATAAAAATCTAAAATTATTATTTTACAATAATTTTAAATATTACAAGCCGTGCGTGATAAACATTGTTCCAACTGTGTATGAATAACGGTGCTGGCATCAGGTCGTGTGTTTGTTTGTCGGTGTTAAACGTCATAACAAACTTAACGTGTACATTGTACAAGTGATAACTTTATCGGCCCACACACCACCCACGACAGGACGTGAAAATTTGATTGATAGTTTGAGCAAGAAAACTTTTTTTGTGTCATTACTTTTTGTCAGATAGCAGCCGCTCGTAGTAAAATCTTTGCAAAATATTTAAACGGCAAATAACGATATATAAATATAAATAAATATACCTATACGGGACAAATTATATCTACAGATTGTGATAGACTCTAAGTTAGTTCGAAACTTATGTGTTACGAGATACTAACTCAACGATACTAAATAAATACTTACATAGATAAATATCCAAGACACAGGCCAATAATAAGACAATCGTTTCTCATCATGCCCTGGCCAGGATTCGAACCGGGTACCTCCGGTGCTCACACACTGCACTACCCCTAAGCTAAAGAAGTCGTAGAGATAAATATTAAAGACCCCATGCCAGTCAGAAAAAGATTTATAATGGCCGACTAAATAATAGGCATCCTTCATGAATCCTGAGCCTTCAAAGCTGAAGCTATAATCGGATCGAATCCTTCTGATATTATATGTGTGAAAGTTTGTGATAATGTATTTTTTTAACGCAATAACGACTGAACACATTTTCATGAAACCTTGCTGTTATAATTACAGTTTAGACATTGTAGTAACACAATAAGCTAAAATTAAAAAAAAAGTCTCTTTCGATAATTATTTATAAACCACTGGAACTAAACAGCCACGAATCTAAATAAATCTGATTCAGGTGTGCAATCAGGTAATTTGATATTCAAACCGGATCATGTGCGATACTCATTTTAGTTAATATCAAGTAAAGGGAACGCACGCAACCTTGATATGCATTTGATACAGATTTTAATCGACAAAATCAATGTTTGACGAAAGACTTAAAAATTGTATTATGATTTTTTTTTAAAGTTTTAAGGTAAGGTACTACTAACAGGTCTGTGAACATAATGCTTATAGCATTCTTTGCCGGTCACCCATTAGAAAATTAAGAAATTGAATCAGTTTACGCCTGATATATATATTAAAAAAAAGAATAGGACCACTCCATCTCTTTCCCACGGATATCGTAAAAGGCGACTAAGGGATAGGCTTATACACTTGGGATTCCCCTTTTAGGCGATGGGCTAGCAACCTGTCACTATTTGAATCTCAATTCTATCACTAAGCCAAACAGCTGAGCGTGGCCTATCAGTCTCTTCAAGACTGGTGGCTCTGTCTACCCCGCTAGGGATATAGACGTGATCATATGTATGTATGTATCATGGGCGACGATGCAAAATTTTGGTCATTTGTATAAAAATGGCCGTTAGTTTGTTTTAATCATACCATAAGTATAATATGTGGATTATTATGTGATCAAAGTACTAATGCTGATACTGACACACTCGCACATACATATAATCAACTACGAAAAATTTAAAAACTATATAATTATATTTTACAAAATAAATATGCCGTAAGCACATAAATAAACCCACCGACCCCGACTAATAAATTTCACGACCTCTTCATGACTCTATTATAAGCAATACCGAGACCTGGTTTCAGAAAGAAACCTTTGCAAAACAGAGTTCAATGTCTACTTTTTGTGTCAACATTATTTTGCATACAAAGCGTTTCTCGATCGCGAAAAAGTATTTTTAAATACGCAACGTCAATATTTCTATCAATTTGGTAGTGGTTAAGAATTAAATTTTACATTTGAAAATTAGTTACAGAGTATTTCTATCAGTTTGCATCCGGAAATAATTTGTACACTTGGTAGTTTAATTGCCAACGGATGATCTTACAGTGACGGAAATCATCCTGCACATTCAGGAGACTGGCTATGTGACGACCTTGACTTGAGCCGGGTTAGACACGAGTCGCTTCTTGACCAATCCGGACTTAACCACTCTGGGGGGTCCCAATCAGACCCAGTTGGCTAAACGGTAGTTCTAATAAACATGATGTTACTTTATGAAATGGCCGAGAATCTGGTGGGTCAATCACAATAAAAACACATTATCAGATCTTCGTTCAAGGCGTGCCATGTCTAGTCATCATCTTCTCAGTCAAATCGATAGTCTTTTTTTTACTAATCTATCAATCAGTTATATTCGTCTAAATTTCAAATCAGAGCGTATGTCTGTCCATGGAGGCTGAACGGCCGCAACATGAAACTTCAAAAGGTATTTCACTACAATTAAGGTACATATCTACCAAAACAAATCTAAAGTTTTAGGCTTCGGTCGACTGATTACTTCGTGACTGGTAAGTCTCTCGGAGCAATTTGCCTATACTGTAACGACTTATCTGTCTGTCTGTGGAGCCGTGTCGTAAGAACTCGCGGGAAAGGCACCAATGACACGTTGCTCAAATGCAGTCATATAGATAACGTTCGAATAGAAAAGCTGTTTTTTTTTTTGTATGTTGCTATACATTCCATTATAGGTGTGATGAATGTGGATGAAGCGAAAGAAGTTCCATACTTGAGATCGAGTGACAAGGGAAAATATGTACCCCTTCGGAATAAGCGCTTGTTTGCTTATGTGGTGTTATTAATTAAAATCGATGCACCTCATTGTTAATTGAGTATCATTTCTAATACCTAGAGACTATTCTCACACACATAAAGATAAACATTATATTAAAGTGTCCCAGTAAACGATATTTTTTTGCTTTATAGCGGGTATTAATTCTTTAAAACGTAGGCGTTAAATGCCTCGAAATGAGGTCGAATCGCCAAGTCATGGTTTTGGCGTGCTCACGACTTTGGAAGGTTAAAAAATGATGTAGTTAAAACAAGAATTAAAAATAGTACTGAAGCTCAGGTTACAGGACTACATAATCATTATTAATATTACTAGAGAGAGACAAGAGAGAGAGAGATATCATAAGGAAACCGGCACATTCAACTAGATGTTTAACTTTGATCCAATATGAGTGAGGTGCCCCTGCAAAGGCTGCTGAGGTCAGGAGTCAGAAGTCGCTTCGTGTAAAAACCGGACATACCCAATTCAAAATTCTGGTCCAAGGCGCACCTCGGATTCCTCTCCGGGGTGGTGAGGTCTAAACCGGGACTAACGGCAAGAGGAAAATGACACTTATGTTAGGTATATATTCATTGAAAAATTAAAGTTTTATTTAATAATCATATAAATTAATGACCAGGAAATGTAGACGGAATAAAGTGAAATAGCTAATAAACTTTTTCTATAATAATTTGAGAGCGTTTGACCTTATCTGCCTTGCGGTAAGCAAGCTCAAAGACTCTTGCCATAAAAATCACCAAATGTATGATTTTTTTTACGAAAAACGCATTCACGACATACCTACTTAACATTCCCACGGAGGTACATTTATAATATCGCACATCCGATCAAATACTGTTACAAGTCGAAAAATCGTGATTTTGAGTTAAGTAAACCACTCGATCCATATTAAAATTCTCTATCAAAATCAAATATCGTTGTAACTTTAGTTACAAAAATGTCCGCGTGAGGGCGTTGTGGCGGTTTATTACTAAGCAAGTTTTCGCATGACACGTCCTTGAATAGTGTTACGTGTCACATTGAAACGAGCGGTAGTGTTTGTCGTCCGCGTAAAAACCGTTGTAACTTGAAATAAGACACTAATACAGAAAAGGTAAGTGTGTTATCCATTCAAGATTATTCTTATAAAATGTAATATTTTTTGTTATAACAATACTTGTCCTAACAATTTATCTTGTAGTTGGTTTATATTTGTAATATAATGTTACATTTCAGTTTATAACAAATAAAATACCCAGTACTATCTTGAAAAGTGATACATTTTAATTTGCCACCTTATATCAGATAAAAATATTACAGTCTTCAAATTCATTAATAAAAAAATATTGTAATATTATGAGTTGTTGCAGTTTTTAATAATTTGTTTGTTTGATATTTTTTGTAATTTAAGTAAGATAGAGATTAATTTTGCCATATTACCCTATTCAACATTATTCCAAAAGATTTTTATTTATAATTTAAAACAACGTAACCGTTATTTAACTTTGTTACCATATTTGAGAAAACAATTTGTTTGCATTATACTGTTTGGTTTAATTTAAATAGAACGAATTGTCATTTTAACTATGTTTATGATGATAATGTCTTACATCGTATCATTAAAAGTATCTAAATGTAGCATTGTTTGAAATTATAATGGTATATTCTACTTCATAAATTTTTAAATAAGTACCTACCTACCTCTTAGCTGCGACAAAAATATGTTGTATCTGTATGTAGGTACTTAGCACTTAGTTACTGATTATGTCCATATTTTAAATAACACTTTCAGGCTTGAATAATGAGGAGAGTCGACAGAATATTGGATTTGGCAAAAGCATTAAAGGACGAAGGTAAATAACAGTATAATAACAGATTCATCACTGGTTATTGGTTAACTATAATTAATAATTGGTTAAACATGAATTTAAAATTATTAATTTTGTCGATGTTATGTTGCTGACCAAATTGTTTTTTTCAGAATCCGATAATATACGAGAGAAAGAGAATATTGAGCCTACCGTTTCGCCTTCAATAATACGTAAGTAGTCTTTGGCTTTAACCTTCTCTTTTAATTTTGCAGGATAAATGACTTATCATACACATAACCTTTTAACGCTTTTTTTATATTTGATTTCAGATTCTACTCATGGCGCTAATCCTATACAAGACAATATTTCTAAAAAATCTGGTGAGAAATATAACGTCAACGAATTGTCTTACCATGATTTTATATCTTTGAAAAAGTTGGCAAACGACTTGAAAATGAAAACAATAACAAAAATTTCTGAAATGAAAGTTATTAAAATTGAGGCTGAATCCCCGGATATTTTGTACTACAAAAATTCTTTTGCTGATGAAGATTTTTCTACATTAAAACTATTAAAAACCATTCCTATATTACCTCCTTTGAAGCCTGCTTATTAATAGCTTTAAGTGAAAATAAAAAGTCTGATTTAAAAAGTCTGTTAAAGTCTAATCATATACCTAAGTTCTATGAAGGATTTTATAAAAGTCTTTTCCAAGATAATGATTAAGTGTTGTTTACTAAGTATGTTCTGTAGGCTGTGATTATTTTACTAAGATTACTAGCAAGGGTATTATTGATAAGAGGATTATTGATTATGTCATTAAGTACAAAAATTTTATTAGTTTCATAGAAGAGCGAAGTAATACCTAGTAATAAGGTATTTTTTTCGAAGATTTTTAAAGATTGTTAAGTTTTTTTTGTGTTCTCATAATTGTAGGTTGTGTTTTTTGTTACTACGAGTATTATTACTGTACGGGTATTGATTATAGAGTTGATTATGTGCCATATTTTATTAACGTACCAAATTGTCTCTCATTAGAATAAAGTGTAAAGTGTAGTTTACGGAGCTTGAGATAGAGAAACTATCTAAAGTAACGATTTATTAATAATGTAAGTATAATAAATAATAATTTTGTTGTATTCATTATTGTTTGCTAAACTATTTCATTAAACTGATTAAAAAATATATATTGCAACATTATTTGACTAATTGTTTTATTTCTATTTTCTATTTTTTTTTATCTAATATAACGTTATAAAGAAAGTCAGCTGTAGGGTAACTGACAAATATACATAAAAGTCTAAAAATACGCATTTTCAGCTTTCCAAACATATATATAACATGTAATTATTGTTAAGACAAAATGCGAAAAAAAGCTTTGATGAGACTTGAAATAGTTTTTTGGCCTTCCTGAAAAAGGTTAAATTTTGACTTAAAACAGTATTTTATCAATCAATCAACGAAACGACTTCACCATAAACCGACCACAAACTTACATCAGCAAAATAAAACTGCGGTCTCGATTCACTGAACAAAAAACAACATTAAATTGTGATAAATATTAAGAAAGTATTACGAACCGATTCTTCCACTTTTCCGAGTAAATCGTCCATTAAGAGACGGGGTAATGACCCGCGGAGAAATGATTTCTATGAAAAATCATCAGCCTGAGGCGGTGTTCTATGGATTTTTAATGGCTTCTGATGCCTACATATGGCGACCCAGAAGTAGTTATATCCATTTGCCCTGTCTACCCTATCAGGTATCTTCTGGGTCTAGCAGCATAGAAAAAATATAGTGTGCCAGCTGCTTCTCTTTCAATGCAGTTCCATTGTAAAAATAAAGGAAGGGAAAAGCTAATAAACGTGGGATTCTTCTTTTAGGCGATGGGTTAGTAGTCTTTCACTCTCTCTTCTTTCAATCTCAATTCCTTCGTTGAGCCATACAGCTGAACGTGGTTTTTCAGTGTTTCCAAGACTGTTGGCTCCTATCTACACCCTAAGGGATAATAATAATAGGATACGAATGTATAATCTTAAAAATATATTTTGAGAAAAGATTCAATAAAATATATTGTTAGCTGCCATTTCTTTTCACGACATGTAATTAACTGCCATATTGGTTTCTTGCACTTTAGACCACTTCATCTATTTACCATGAATGTGGTACAATTCCACTACAGGAATAGGCGTATTCATATAGTGCAGGTTATACTATGATTCGTCAAGGAATAAGGAATAAAATAAGGTTCTTCATCTTACTTACCTAATCCAGGGTCACGGTTAAGAGCGCATCCTGAATCCTCTCCAAAGAGGTGAGGATGTAACCGGGACTGACGCCAGGAGGAAAAAACGTAAACACTAACTTATTATTTATTAACTTAAATAGTATTTATTATGAAAAACTTCTAAACCTTAATTTGCGTAATTTTCTATCAACAACTTAAAAAACGTTGGTTGAATTTTTATCACGTTCTATCGACCTCAATTATTTATTCACTGAATGGGATATCGAATCGGTATTACCGATTTCCGATCTTCTTTAATCGATTACGTGCTCCAGCGACATCAAGTTAATTATATTTAGTAAAGGTATGCAAAAGGTATACCAACATTATTGACACTTTTGAAGAATAAATTGAACATTTTCTACTAATCAAAGTATTTACGCTTTAGTAAAAAAAATTAACATACATATGTTATACAATCATGGCTTTTCTTATCAGAAAGTAGTGCCAAGATTTCAAGGTTTGCTTGCATAGAAAACAATGAAATACGTTTACTTACGACTTATCTCCATCGCCAGAGTGTTTGTTACACACACTCCCATCATAAAAAGAGTTCTTCTTAATATCCCACCAGAAACTTATTCAGATCAGCACAGATTTAGAATAAACAGATCACAATTACGTCAAAGTCAGTATCAGAAAATCCAATACTATTTCCCTTTCAATCACTACGATCCCAACATTGATATAACAAGAAATCTTATTAGCACAATCGTAACTCGGCAAGGGTTGCGAAGCCGGACACAGAACACTTCCTAATCGAATTAAAGGTCACACACTCCACATTAATCGATTCACAAATTCGATTTTTTTAAACACTAGCTGGTTTCATTCACTTCAGTTGTTTAAGTTCAAAAATATTTTTATTTGAAAATCGAATAAGTTCAAACTCGCACCACCGTTCGATTGTGGTAACAGACACCGACTGGTGCAAACGTAAAGATTGTAGGTCTTGCTGTATCGCAGCGGTTCTCAAACTTCACGCATTGAATTTTCTCATTGCTAATGAAAACACTGTTATCACGTGAGCTACCGTTAAATAAATGAAGTTAGAACGTTGATGTGTTCCGAAGTTCATTTCAAAGATAAGATTAATTTCATAAATGTTTATTTAGTATATTTGATTTAAGGTTAGATAAACGTGATGTTTAAATATTATCTTCTGTTTGGAAATATTAAAAGTCATAGCAAAATATAAAGACTAATGATCAGTCGTTTAATAAGAAAATTATTAACAATCATTAAAGTTACAGAACCATAGACTTGCTTACGACACTTATTCGTTTTGCTACTCTGGAATCATAGTAGAATACAAAAGGCGCGGTTTTTTTTTTTATTTTGCTCTTTTTACATCACGTCTAGACCACCAAATTGGATTTCATGCCATTTATCGGTACCTTAAGACGATATGTTCAACTTGACTTTATTTGCGCGTTTGATACACATGTTTATTTAAGGTATAATTTTAATATATTTATTAATTATATTTTCAATTTGTTTACATGCCGAAATAAATGCTAATTTCCAAATTAAATAAAATTTTCCACCATTATGAATATTGTATAAAGTCATTAAAATTTCTAAATTTTTATCATATTTCTCATTTAATAGATACCTACACGGTGTAAAATAACATACATATTAATTAAAGTCATATTATTTTATACTATACCTATTAAATCTTATTATATTTTAAACAATCTGACATAAACAAGTAAATAATCAAGTAATAATATATACATTATGTTTCTGGTTACTTTTTTTTTACTACTGAACTACATTAATACCTCTTAAGAAAATATTTTGTCTCAATGAGAAAGAGTCGCCATGTTTAGAAACACTGTCTACGTAAGTATTGTGATTGTTGTCCAGAATACAATATTGATTGAATATTATATACATATAAAATTTACATAACAGGTCTATTGGCATTATGGTCTAACACGAAATTATCTATGTTAATTGGGTTATTATTGGTTAATGACAATGAATTAACCTGACTGACTGATCATGTTAAAAGTTGCCCTCGGTGAATGCGCCTATTCCCTTAGTCGCCTTTTGCGACGTACTTGGGAAAGAGACACAGTAGATAGGCATTCTGTAGAAAATCTAAACTGTTACGTAACCCTAAATTTCCGCCAACCAGAGTATCCTAAAATTGCTTCCCGGATTACTTCAACCCGTTTTCGGCAATGTTACGTGAACTGTGACGTCACTCGGTTCACCCGGTCGATCCCGGCCGGCCGACCTAGACCGGGTATATCTCAGCAGACAGACGGACGCCCAGCTGACCTAGATAGTCTAAATCTGGGACTTAATTAAAACTGGTTTATAAAGAGAGGTTTTAGTAAATAGTTAAATTAGTAAGTAACCAAATGGGAACTCTAAAAAATCTTCCAGTAAATATTAATTCCTGATTTTCTTTTCTTTTCAATAAATTTAACAGTAAAAGTACATTTAGAAACAATAACAGGAAAATCTTTAACAGCTTAACTCCAAAGATCACTTAATAAATTATTAATTTATTTAGCATTTTATATTATAAGTAAACGTACCTAGTTCTTCAGAATCAACTCTTGCTTATTAATTGCCAGAAAAAATGCAAATTCTAATCTAAAGTTGGAAGTCAAGTCCCTATAATTACAGGGACAATAACTGTGTTGCTCAAAAATAATTTTCATCCATAAGAAGTGGTTATAAAATAAACGAAGCTATTGGAAAATAAGCAAATGTCGGCAGTCCGAAAAATCGCTCTTCGGTGCGTTGAAAAAACGCCAGAGGAGCTATTCAAAAACATTGATAAAGCATAAGTAATATATTCTTTACCTAACTCGCTCTCCATCTAACCATCTAACTCTACGATTAACTTAATAGGTAAAGAAGGAAGATTCGTCATGTATCTTTTTAACGACATAATATAGCCCTTTTCTAGGTTTTTTTTAAAATACGCCCTTTGAGGCAAAAGCCAGCAGAATGGAAGACTAGAACTGACTGATGTTAAAACTTATCATGAAGGTATAAGTACCTACAATGAAGTGTGAGAATTATTACGGAACAGATTGCTATCTCATCTTTATCAGTAAAATAAGAGCGATTTCGTCATGTTCTCACAGTGAACTCGCTTAGCACTTACAACCACTTACAACATTTGGAATTCTTTCGAAATCATTCAATAATACTTGTGTCTCAACTTTGGCGCACTGATTAGTAAGTCTATAAAAATCATAACTTAACTAGCATTAGTCCCAGTTACGTCCTCCCTTGGATAGGGGCCAGGGTCAGAGTTAAAGAACGATCGACGAAATATAAGTTCAAATTAAATATTAACTACCGATCCACCATGGCTCTGCCCGTAGTAATTGCATAGCCTACGCAGATAAAGTAAATTTTTGACGACAAACTGATTATGAAGGCATTACATTCTGCTTTGACTTTTCTTACCTACACTCTGTATAGCTTCGTATATATATAATATAAAGATACTAAACATAGCAATAATATCTCCAAAACTAATTGCTATTGATTTTCGATCAGGCGCTCACGATTCAAGACTTAACTATGAACCAAACACAGTAAGAATAGGGTGTATAAATTTTAATAAATAATACCCATAAAAGTAAACTATATGACTTCGGAAGGACACAATGGAACAGGAATGGGATGGGAATCTGGAACAAGGTATTAAGGTAAATTTACATTAATAAATATATTTTTTATTTGAACTTATATCTACTTACTTATCTCTTACTAGGTTAATTCCAATTAGTTCAACCAATATCATAAATCATAAAAGATTTAGGCCGTATATATTTGGTAGTTAAAATAACAGAAAATAGAACGAACAAAGACGAACAAAAGACAAGCTCTAGTCAAATGAGAAATAAACAAGTAATATACATGCTTATTCCTTATATTAAGCATCCTGTGGAATTAGATCGTGGCAAGTGGAAAGATGTAGTCTCTGCCTACCCCTCCGGGAAAGAGGCGTGATTTTATGTTATGTTATGTTAAGCATCCAGTCACTACCTATTTAAATCTCAATCCCATCATAAAGCCATACAGCTGAACGTGGCCTTTTAGTGTTTTCAAGATTGCTGGCTATGTCTACACCGCAAGGGATATAGACGTGACTATATATATATACATACGTATGTAAGATATTAATTTCTTTCATTTAGCATTTTACTTCAGCTCATATAACAAAATTGAACAAAATTTATTTAAAAGGTAGCTGTCCAAGTTCTTAATTTCCTAAAACTTCTATAGCCTGGAAAGGATCACTAATAACACATAAAATCACCTGTTTTGAGCATTTTTTTTTTTCTATAAGTACATAGGGTTTGCAATATTTGTTTTTTTCATGTAACAAAAACTGTAAGTAAAGTACCTAGTATTAAAAGTACTTACATAATCTCCTGGAGTATGGTGTCGGCCGCAGCTGCCTGCCGACCTGGATGGAAGCCAGGAGCTGTTCCCGGGGCGTCACCTCCCGCCGGGGCGGTGGAAGCTTGCGTTCTGATGCCTAAGCAAAATTATTGAAATACATTTTTCAATTGATCAGATGTGGTCTAACGTAGTCTTACGTGGTCTTAAAAACTTTACAACCTGTTTGTAGTCGAACATACAAATTGCCAAACCAATGGTGTGACCACCGGTACGGGTTTATTAATCCGTTATCACACCAACAAAATCTTATCTCAACTTTGTGTGGTAGGTTGCAGCCTCCACTGCAAAACTTCAAGGTCCAGAGTCGCCTTCTGACTTTGCTATTTTCACTACTAAATATCAGGTTGCGAACATAATTTGCGGGTCAAAAAAAATATCGGGTGCGCAAATTTTTAAATGTGTAAATATATTAATATTTCTATCACTTTCTAGAGAAGGTTAAATTATTTATCTCAGCTTTATCGGACTGAATCCGTTGCTATCAGCATGCTTTATAAACTGTATAACGATTTGAATTAATGTTGGGCAATTTGGCAATATTCAATTTATTTTTAATAATAATTAGAATTTATTTATTTTTTTAACTTATTAGCTTTCTTTAACAACACAGACAATAAAATCAGTAAGAGTATTATTGTTCTCATATGAAAGATAGGTATATCTATTTATAGCTTACCTTTTTGAGTGGAGGTCTACTTCTAATAAATTCGAGTATCATTGCATGCGCGTCTTTCTTAACACTGGAACAAATAATTATTAAAGTTTTTTACAGATTTTCAAAATAGTAAGATCATTAATTAAATATGTACATAAATATTTATAACTAAGAGAGAAAACATCCACTTACCTTTGAGGTATAGCGCCATCTACCTTCCTTAGCGTGTACCTTCTTGACCTAATGTCATCCATGAGGATTTCATACGGAGTCAGTTCATATTCTATTGGTGTTCTGGAGTAGTTCACCTTCTTTAATTTCACACCCATTCTTAATTCACCGATGACTTGCATCCAAAACCGCGCCTGCAAATTTGAAATAGCATTAAGTTAAACGCAAAACGTAACAATTGCTATGCGAAAAGCTGCAGGCACGTGAAATAAATAAAATAAAACTTTGTCATGAACAATAAACTGTACAGGTCTTACTGAATTTGTTCCCAGTCTTTTGTAAAAAAGTTGATACATAGTTTCATGCAGTCAAACCCGAAATTGAAATAAATTAAAACTGAACTTTAGGAATATCAAACGTAAAAATATCGAAGAGTAACATACTAAATTATCGTTAAATTAGGTATAAATAAAATCAATCTTTGATCAAAATATGGTATTCTATGAAATAATATAAAATAGGTAGTGAAAATTTATGTGAAGATAGTATACTGCTATGAAAAAAATAATAGATTATAAGAAGTTACTAGTTAAATGATATACGTATAGGTACTTATAATATAACTAACCACAGAGCAAACTCGAATACCATAGTCAAGGCGGGCACTTATATTTTATACTCACAAAAGATTATGTACGTCAATTAATGATAAATTAAATAAAACAGTATTTTAGGTATTACTATTATATGTAGTTTTAATAACTAAAAATGAAAAAATATGTAAGAATAGATAAATAGGTAAGTACCTACTAGCAAGAAAGGATATTACATGACGATTAATTTCTTCTTCTAATTTTAATATAGGGAATACAAAAGTTAGAACAACTTAAAATATACCTAATTTACAAGCATTTCCATATTCCAAAGTTTGTCAATATCTACGTACTTGTAAGGCTCTCCAGATCCGGCGGTTCGACTGGGCATGATCGAAAAAGTTTCGTGTTAGATTACACAGAGAATAAATAAATCATATATTTTATTCAATTCAATGTTGATGCCAATCGGGATGGATAGACTAATCCATAAAAATACATAAAAATATACAAATTTATATTAATACTTAATAGTGTTACTGAGTTTATAATCTGGGAACTACGATCGTTTACAAATAATCAAAATAAAAAGCATAAAAGATGAAGTAAAAATTTAAACCACGTAGGTCAAGGCAAGGTCTCAAAACATTTACTTATAGGTACGCATTTATATTATACGCATAGTATGTCATACATAAAGATAATAATACTCTAATAAATTTATAGATACCTATACTTAAGTCTTCTTAACCCTTCAAATGTTATCAACAAATCAATATTCCAAACGCGCCAATATACCTACCCGAGATGAATATTTTCACGCGCTGAATTAATTCATGGTAAATTGAATTCTTAGGCGGAGGCGCCTTTAATTATACGTACAATGTGAACTCATTTGAATACGTTATATGCACTTAGATGTGTTTCGTTCACACACAGTGTATAAAATCTGGTTACTATTGATTTTATTTTTAATGTTAAAAGTAAGTCGTTTATTCTATCCTTTTTTTTAATTCTAAGTAGATCACGACTCATTTAATGAGATATGCATTTTCCATAGGTACCTACGTTTTACTGTTTCCTAAGCGAGGCACGAGAACTTTTTTAACAAAAGGATAATTATATAAATAAAAATTTTAAGTGTCTGTTCTACAAATGCTCCCAAGACATCAGCCCAAAAATCGAACAAAAAATATCCGACTTATTCCGAACCCCTTTTTCCAAAAATCGGTTAACACATACCCAATCCGAAAACTGCAGCGTGTCCAAATGTGTGGCTGAATCCTCCGCGGCGCCCATGTCCCGGGCGCCCCCCACTTTCACCCTGGCGAGGAAGGAGGCTAGCTCCAGGGCTTCGGCCACCAGGGCTCTGCAGACGGCGCGGTAATGCGCTGCCGCGGCGTCGCGTGCGCATCGGCCGCCGCCGCCGCAGTGCCAAACGCAGCGCTGGAATGAAAATAAATTATTTATTATTTGGAATAAGAACTTAACGTAGACTCCGACATACTAATTAATTTTCAATCTTGGCTACACTGAAAGATCTTACTTTAATTTATATGTTGATTAATCAAAAGTGGATACCGTCAACAGAGGCTGTTATGAACTGGACCCCAATTTTGGAATACGTTACTTGTAATAAAATTGAAATAAAAACACTACTTGGTTGGACAAAATCTTCCTTATCTTCAAAATATTCTACTTATATCTAGCCTCAGATGCAGAACTAATGGATGAAGTACAAATCTCGAGAGTATTCCTCTTGAATTTTGATATTTATAATCCAAGTATCAAAACAGTCAGATTATCATTTTCTGCTGACAAATTGATATGACACTCCTACCAGGTATTTGTTGCGACAGCCCCGTTGCGTAGGTAACTTGCAGGAATTCGGAAATTAGTATTGTTAGTTAGGTTCACAAATAGGCTACCTTTGCTGTTTGATCTGTTACCTAAGCACTTAGGTACCCACATAATCATGTTAAAAACCTTACTTTTTTAACATTTTAACCAATAAGTATCTTGAAAGGTTAAACTGCGTTAATTTTTTTTTTAAACCTAAGTTCCCATTCTTCAATGATTAAAATGCATGTTCTAAATATCACAGTAGGTACCTACATTTATTCTACAAATATTCGTTGTATAAATTCGCGACGCCATCGGGCTCTTCTACGTTTCTTAAAATCACGCATGAATACACTAAATCTACAAGGTTACCTTAAAATATTAACATACATAGCATATGTACTAGGTATGTTAATATTTTATAACATACCTAGTACATAGCATATGTACTAGGTATGTTAATATTTTAAGGTAATAAGGTTAATAGTCACGTCTATATCCCTTGCAGGGTAGAAAGAGCTAACAGTCTTGAAAAGACTGAGCCAGGCCACGTTCAGCTGTATAGCTTCATGTGGAAAATTATATAAACGAATATATGTAGATAAGCAAAACTGGCAGGGATCTTGGGTATTTTTTATTTATCACTCTCATGTGTTTTGTTGGCAAAATTGTCCATTATTAGGTTTACTAGATATTTTTTTCGCGGCGATGGGTACCTGCTGAATCTTGGGTATTAAAAGAGCAGTTAGTGTGGTATCTCCACCTACCCCTACGGGTAAGAGCCTGTCAATATACTAACATAATGAGCATGTCAAGGTTAACGGTAGGCACGACAGCTTTCGCAAGAATCCTTTGTCTAAACTTCACGCAGCTGACTATTTGAGAGACATGGGCATAATTCTAAGAACCACAAAGCTTTGTTTCATAATAGAAACATTAATGTTCATTACACATATCACAAAATATCAATATGTCATTTTTTTCTAGTATTTTTATTTATTTTTTATTATGTTTTCCTAGTTTTTCCCAATTCTGTACAAACTTTAGGTATTGTAATCATACGTAACATAAATTACAGAGTCATACATCTGTAACAGAAAAGAACGGGATGAACATAATTAAAAATCTATGCTTCTTAAAAAATATCAACGAAATAAATTATAGGTTCCTTCCTACCCTAAATTAAGGTATATCAATAAAAACGGCTTTAAAACTCAGAAGTTGACAACACTTATTCTACCATGGTACCTTCGCAATTACTTACAATACGTTTTGAGAGAACTGATTCAAATAAATCGTTTCAAAGATCGAGATCAAAAAAGTCCCTTGAAAAATCCCTTTGAGGGCGGCACATCACTACATTATTGAGGCAGACTCCGCCCTACTGACCTACTTCTGAGATATCGCTTACTGAAACAAGAGGAAATAGCGCTCAAGTATTTTCTTTGCGTGTATTTGCAGTCACTTTTACGAGGAACTGTTGGAAGATCTTAGGAGAAATTGATAGCAAGATCTATTTCATGAGAAGTTTTAAAAATTTAAGATTGAGAATTCCATCTTCTTGATTTTGAAGATGGATTTAAACTACGAGTCAACCATGACAATCGGGATAATAAAACAATGCCTGTATCAATGCATTTTGCCAATTTCAGGGTTCGTAAAAATCTATTAGGTATGACCTGACTGTAACATTTTTAAATATGTATATACAAAGTATCGCACAATCATAATAATAATCGAGAATGCTGTTTGATCTCAGAATATGTATATAAATATATCGAACAAGATAGACTTTTTTTATTAGGTTGACATCGGACAACCCTATTTCAAGTCAATTTATCTGAAGAGCCAATACATCAATTAGAAAATTATAAATTAAGGTCAAAAGCTTTCGACGTGAAGAAGGCATCATCACGACAAACACTCCACTTCTAGTGCACACTTGGTACACCACTACTATTAGTAAAGTCAGTATTACCTTAATTCTCTGTTAAATGTAAGTAGTCATTCTAAATCTTTAGCATTAAAATCTTAATGACGATGCCCCGAAGAAAGTACGAGTTGAAAGTTTTGCCGTAAAACAAATGAAACGATACTAACTTTAAGACTTTGTTAAGTATATCGAAACCAGTCCGTCCGCACATAAAGGCATCGTTACACGAAAAGTGAATAAAATTAAAAAGATAAGTGTTACTTTTTTAGGTAACTTGGGTGGCGACTTTCACTTAGAGGATGATAGTGATCCTTATCTCTATCAAAGTAGTATAATTGAGTGTTTTTCCTCTCTATACAAGTATGATACACTTCATAGTCAACTTGATTTTCTTGTGTATTGAAATAATGAACGAATGTTCAATGATCAAGCTGTTCATTGAATTTAACATTTATCAGTATCACGTCTTTATTCCTTACTGGATGGACAGAGCTT
This sequence comes from Amyelois transitella, assembly GCF_032362555.1. Classification (NCBI taxonomy): domain Eukaryota; kingdom Metazoa; phylum Arthropoda; class Insecta; order Lepidoptera; family Pyralidae; genus Amyelois; species Amyelois transitella. The sequence continues at coordinate 11,596,102 of NC_083505.1, forward strand.
ACATTCTCGAAATAAAACGAAATGCCATGCTGAGGTGGGTGGTCTTATGGAATCGAAACCAATTTTATATTGGCCTCAAAGCTTAGGTAAGCTAACATTTAAACAATTTAATTTATTAGATCTATTGATCTATATATATACATCAATGTAAAAAATAAACGATTACTTATTATAAAATATTTTTTTGCCACTAAACATAAATCGATAGATATAAGCTGAGTGGAGTTAAGAGACACGACAACACAAATAGATTATCAAAATACAATAATGGCATAATATTCACTTTCTTTTCCCAAATTCCCTACTGACATGACGCCTTCAATCACCCTGATTCTTGAGACCTTAAGATTATCCATAAAAATTATGACAAGTGTTGCATCACACCACTCTGACTGACGAGACGACACTAGCTTTCACTAAACCATATTAGGGAAAGGGATTCCATGACCAAATATTGATATCTATATGGACTTTAAAGTGAATTTGATACTGTATTGACATTTTAATGCGTTAAGTGTTATATTATAACTTGTTTGGAAATGGAATGGTAAATGCGTAAGAGTTTATGACTTGGGAAAGTGAATCACTTAAACTCACAAGTGTCTCGAAAATAATTAAGTACAAACATCTGAAACATTTATATCAAATCAAGCGATTTGCTACTTAGAAAAATTTCTTATGAGGAAAATAATCACTTAAATCACTTCTGCTCCCCCTCTAGGTGGTTGAGACCTACATAATCATCACGATCATGCTTTACCACGATCCCTGCGTTATTTCAATTGCTTCATTCACATTTATACAATTTTTCACGGGAGTTTGCTGGTTTAGGATACTCTTGAACTAATCTTCCGCAGGACGTTCTTGTATTCATTCTAGTTCTTGTCCCGGTTGCGTTCTCTCCTTGAATAGAAGCCCAAGTTTCACCTTTGTAATTATTCTGCATTCCTTTAAATTATATTTATTTCTAAAAAAAATAAGCAGAACCAACCTCAACAACATCTTTGAGCGTGAACCTCCGCCGCCTGCGCCTGCGCCGCGGCGCTGGCTCGGCGTCCCGTTCTATGCCCTCGTCGTCGGTGTCTGCGCGCCCGCACTCCGACGTCTCAGACTCTTCGGACAGGACGCCAAGTTCCTCCTCATCATCTGTAATTTAATTAATTAATCAGTTATTTTTTTTACAGCTTTTGTCGTTTGCGTTCGTAACGCACGCTATTGACAAATTTCTCACCAGTTTAACCAATGACTGAGTACCAAACTTTTATCCAAATTAGGTTGGAAATAGCTACTTTTTTCATGATAATAATTTAAATATTTTTCCTGTCCAGTAACACTAAAATATTTTCTTAACATTCAAATTCGTATTTAGCAAAAAAAACTGGCCCGCCGACGCGATCAACAGACAATAGCTCGGAACCTTGGCAACCACGTGTGGTCCGATTGCACACGCCGATCACGATCCGCTACAGTTATTGACACCCGATGTTGCGCAAGCGCATGCCTCGGATCCGCCGCCTATTGTCACGCTATGGCGCGAAGCCTCTCGTGAAATTGATAATCATTAATAGCATAGGTGATTTGCGTTCCTCTATATCTTTTAGAAACAGGTAGGTAATGTTAGAAAAAATTCTGCAGAAAAGTAATTTATTGTTATCCAGACCTTTCTTTTTCATCAGTTGAATAAGCAAATAGTTTAAATACACTCTATTTATTCAACTGTTGGCTTAAGAGCTAAATAACACATTTTATTCGGTAAGAGTCGTACGAGGCAAGTAAAGCACAAATAGGCACAGATAGTAACGGCCGAATACTGAAACGTTACTCAAATCTTATACTCAGTTGAAGGGCTCTTAAATTTAAGCATATCTCAGATTTAAGTAGTATACTCAAAGGCTACTCAAATGATTTCAAGGCATACTCAGCTAAGCAGCCATCAAATAATTTAAATCATGGTAACATTCACGATGTCTCGTTCTAAGCAACATTTTTGAATGAAGAATATTTACAATGCTACTTAAATGAGTTAAAACAATTAAAGTTTTATTCGGTACACAAATAAAATAAAATTTCGGTTCGGTTTAAAATCATTATTACTAAATGTTCTGGTATTATTATAAAAATTATCACGAAAGTAAACGTAAACAATTACGACCAAATTGTCGTAGAATGAAACGTTCTAGCCTAATGACATGATACCTGATACTAGAGTGAGCGCGGTATTATTTTTGAAAAGTTTTTATTATTTACTCTTTACTTATATTATGGAAGAAAAAAGGAAACTGGAAAAAAGTGAGTATAAACAATAAAATATTAACTGTAAACAAACTGCCGTTTCGTTCAATTACAAATAAGATTATTGGATGTTTAACTTTATTGTATGCTTTTAGATACTAGAATATCATTGAAAATAAGGAAACGAATGTCAGCATGATTTTAAAGAAGCATGAAGCTTGGGATTCTGTTTGCCAGCAGTACAAAGCTGTTGCTGCAAGCGGCTTCAGAAGTTGGCAACAACTCCTCTCGTTATGAGAACCTCAAACAGAGGTCTAAAAAGAATATTGCCAAAGTGAATGTAATGTCTCCAATAATGAATAATAAGTGAATGTAATGTGATGTAAGAGGTAGAAAATTATACTATTTAATAAAGGTTTTATAAAAAAACACCATGTTTAATTAGAAAAATATGTATTGATTATTGTTGTCCTTACAAGAAAATTTTGATTGCCACTTGGCCCTATAGGTTGCGCTATAAGCTCATTTTCAATATTTGGTAATATAGTTTCTTCTGTCTCTTTGGAAACACGGAACCGGGCACGAAACTCCACATCATCGTATTTTTCAAATTCATTTAGCTTTTCTACATTTCGGCGACTCACTGTAGGTCTTTCATGATCAGAAAGAGACGATAGCGATGATAAAGACATTTTTTAATGTTTAAGTTTCAATTTACAAATAAAAGTTCAGATTTAGGAGACCTTTCGACCACTCTCAGATCTAAGAGACGCTCAAATCAATTTGACAGTTCGTTTGACAGTTAACTACCCTTGAGTAGCGTTTCAGTATACCAATTTTACACTGAGTGGCGTTTGATCGCAACTTAATTATGGGGTCATTTAAATTTAACACATGCTTATAATTTACGTTTGAGAATACGAATTTTGTGTTTAAGAGCTACTCAAACATTTAAGTAGCCGTTAAATATTTGAGTAACGTTTCAGTATTCGGGCGTAAGAGTAATATAATAAGGACCATAATATATATGTAGGTAATTTAACATCATGGTGCTGAAAATGTACGCTGAAAGATATGGCGTGATCCTATAGGTCACACAGTTACAATTGTGCTGAAAACCGTACGACATTATCAGACATACAATAAAAAAAAATTTACGTGCCGTGCCGAAAAAGAATTTTCTCTTCTTCCTTGCTACCTGCTTTATGAGCTAGAAAATATTTAAGCTACTATTTCTAAAGTCAGCATTATGAGACTCAATAAGTATAATTGCTTTAGCCTCACAGAAGGAAGCCTTTGATCTTTAATCGCTTGATACTAGTAGTCTGATACAGAGAAATCGTGAATCGTTATTCAATATAGTGTACGAAAAGCTTAAGTTCAAAGGAAGCTCTTTTGAACCTTATTTTTATAACAATATAGTTCTATATCCTTTAAGCAATTATCGTATCTAAGTGTATCGGCGATTTGCAGGCGCCTACAATAATTTAGTAACCGTTGACCCATGGCTTGCATCATGAGGCTGAGTCATCAATATTTACTATCTGTTTACATAGACGTGACGTGGCCTTTTATATGATCGGTCCTTTCAAATCAAACGCGCCGTTAAAGTCCTAATCATTTGATTTCGTCAGGCGATGGTATTCACAAAAAAATTGGACTAACACATATATGTACTTCCATAAGAGATTTGTGTTATGTGTTTCAAATTAGATGGCCAAATTGGATTTGAACATCCTTGACCCAGGTTTAAAAAACATATTAGACCTGGCCGGGGTTTAACCCAAAATACAGATAAAATACTCGCTTTAAATCGCTCGCTCGAAATAACAATAGTAGAGTTATACTATATTTATAACAATTTCAATTAACACAAAAATAATTCATGATAAAGAAAATGTACTATTTATAATAATAAGGCAGTTAACTCGAGCGAAAGTTTGTCCTCTCGTATAAATGATCCACAATAAAAGCGGAAGATACATCTCATGACAGCAATACAACATTAAATATCAGAATGGGACCATCCAATTACACAACGCGTTACATAAGGCCATGTCATCGGCAAGGATATTAGCCTAACAAGGGTTTTGTTACAAGTTTTAGTCGATATTTCTCAGGTTTATGTATAGTTTTATAGTCGGCAGACGCCAGAGTTAGGCGAAAGGAAGGCGCCACGTGCTTTGAACGTAATAACTTTTGACTAAGAAAGGTAAAACAGAAGACCCTAAGTGTGAATTGCAGCAAAGCTTTGGCTTTAGTTTACGTCAATTTTTATATTATTAACGGTGACTAGAGATTGGTGCAATACAAATTAAATTTTTTTAGGAGGTTTAGATAAGAAGTTGGCAACAAGTTAAAATATGGTAACCCACACTCAGACTTCATACAATGAAGTCATGACAAGTCTTGACAATTAATCAAATTCTTGGCAACTGAATGTGGTTTTTCAGTTCTTTCGAGACTGTTTCCTATACTTACTCCATGAGGGATAAAAACATGATAAACTCTTGTCGATTCTCAATTTGATAGGCGAACAATAACAATAATTCCTACGCATTGTAATCCAACACTTCAACAACCAAGGATCGTAAACCTAAATGGAGTTTGCGTAACTCAGCTATTTATTTGCTTAGCATGCTATTGGTTTACAAGCTATGATATCCTGGTATGGAATAGTGTTAACGATTACGGAGAATTATGTTACTTTACAAACGTGGGAAATGTGTAATTATTTATTGAACCAGCTTTCCCGTAGGCTCGGCTGCGTGGGTCGTGTCAAATAAAAAAAAATGTGGTACCTAATGCTCTGAAGGATAACGGGTAACCTTTATTTATTAATTTATGTAAATCAAGGATAACGTTGAAATAGAATTTTATGTGAAAGAGTTTTTAACACCGGTTAATTTCGGCATTGCATTGTCTGTCAGGAGTCATAATCGATTCAAACAGTCATGTATAATTTATATACATATCAGTTTTCAAAATAAAAACATATACATATATTCTACGCCCATGATTAAATGTATAATTTTCTTTTTCTCTTATAATATTAATCTTAAAATATTTTCATTTTAATTATGACAAGAATTTACTTAACCTAAAAACTTGTGCAGACAGCCTTCTGCCAACCCTTACAAATAATACCATGAATAATTATAACCAAAAATCGTTCAACTTTAACAATTACCGTAGCTTAATTAAAAACGGCACATAGTCTCGAATAGCATATAACGTTATAGATGTTAAGAAAAGCAGTTAGGTATCGGAATCGGTTCGATAACGTTATTTCACTAACAGTTATCTAAGACATTCACTTGTGACTAAGAATTTAATCGGATAATTTTCCTGTGAAATCTACTCAATCTTCTTGAGAAATTTTCAGGTCATTGCTATTTTGCAAACAGATTGATGAGTTATGTATACGCATAATGCTTCTGAATCACATACATAAGCGACCCTTTCCCAGAACGGTAGGCAGAAACTATAATTATATTCCCCTTAGCTATCATCCCTTTTAAATCCCTGCATAATTTATTCTCTCCAATATTTCAATAGCACAGATATTGCTTATATTCGTAACATCTAGATCCGCATCTCAAACTTAGCAATATAAAATTTCTCACGTCCCATTAACAGAGTGAAAACTACAATCGAACTATGCCCGCTAAGGCTCAGTGTACACGGCTAACATTATAAGGGCGTGGTCCGATTACAGCTCGGATTATAGCGACAATGCAAGGCCCGTCCCGTGGACTGATGCAAATGTTTGCAAAGCTTTCGTATACGTAACCGTATTTACTGTACAACATACATACATATAATCACATCTATGTCCCTTGCGGGGTAGACAGAGCCAACAGTCTTGTAAAGACTGATAGGCCACGTTCAGCTGTTTGGCTTTAAGATAGAATTGAGATTCAAATAGTGACAGGTTGCTAGCCCATCGCCTAAAAGAAGAATCCCAAGTTTATAAGCCTACCCCTTAGTCGCCTTTTACGACATCCATGGGAAAGAGATGGAGTGGTCCTATTCTTTTTCTATTGGTGCCGGGAACCACACGACAAAGGTAACTGTACAAAGGGAACCTTAATATTGTAAAAAGGGTGTTAGACTAAATCCCTATAAATAAACTTGAGATTCTTCTTTTTGACGATGGGCTATATCAACCCAGCCATACATCTGAACGTGGGCTTTCAGTCTTTTTAAGACTGTTGGCTCTGTCTACCCCGCAAGGGATATAGACGTGACTTTATGTATGAATGTATGTTTTTATTTAATTTTTATGCACGTCAAATGTACAACTGGAGAACTTCATACTATTTATATTAAATGCAATTACACGTGTGTTTGTTTGGTTTATTTTATTTTAAGAGTGTTATTAAAAGTTTATTCAACCCGAGAGAGTGTCCTCTGTTTTATTTGGGTCAGTAACGTCCCAAAACAGTGTCATAAAATTTTTATTTTAAAGATCTACGTATCATCTACATACATACTCGTAGCTTTCCCCTGATAACATCAGTGACTTTAAACGATACTATTTTAAACATCAACGATATATTGACGAAGAAGACATGATGATAAAATTAACAGAAATATAAAGAAATGTTTTTAATAAATTCCAACAAAAAGACGATACTACTCGTAATTCTGTATTTGATTATCTAAGCTGGTGCACATAGCATGTAAATGTGGAATAGAGATTTGTTTTATACAGACGAAAAAACTTCTCTTAAACGTAACAAACACATTGAAACTTTAAACAAACCTGAAAACCGCATCAAAATCGGTTCAGCGAAACGCCAGATCGCGGACAAACATACATACAGGTCAAACTAAGAACTACCTTTTATTGAAGGCGGTTAATAATACCTATTAAAAGTGACTGACATATGTGTGGTTTGGTTATCTCGGGGTGCACTAAGAGAAGGTTTCGCGAAATTCCCACGGGAACGAAAACTAACGAGAGTTAACTCCACACTGGCGGTATCGGGGGCGTACTCAATTATTTTTTAATATGAATCCCAAAGTCTAACACTTAAATTGATATCTAAATGTCCATATGGTTTTCTATAACTATTTGACTGCATGTATGTAGCTCATCACTGTGTTGTTGTAAAACTGTAAATTACCCCCTTTCATTTTACTGTGCCTTACCATTTTATGTCTTTTTCGGAGAACTACACAATCTATAGGAAATCGAACGATAATTCCGACGTATAACTCTATTCGTGTCAACTACATGACTATCAATAGTCGTAAAATGTTAATCGTATCCGTAGAAATTGTAAAAATAAGTTACAATAGAAATGCCATATTGTACTTAAATGTGGAACTGCGGGAATGATGTGTCGCCGTTTGGCAATGCACGCAGTATTCTGCGCAATTATAAAGCTGTCAACATAGATTCATACATATAATCACGTCTTTATCCCTTACGGGATACACGGCCAACAAACTCGAAAATATTGGGAAGTCACATTTAGCTGCATAACTTAATAAAGAATTTAAGCCTTCCCTTTGATTGATTTTTACAACCTGCCCGGAAAGAGAAGCAGCTGGTAAATACTATATTTATCTTTGCTACGGAAGCCCAGAAGTAAGGCTGTCAAATAATATGAAAACTTTATGATGGTAATTATCACCAGCACTCACCACTTCTACAGTCTTCTATTATTCCGAATTCTATGATCGTATCAAAAATGAACAGAAAGATATAATAGTAAAAAAAAAATTTTACCGTAAATAACATTTGATTCTCACATGTAACAAGTTAATTTTATATGCAAGTTACCTAATTTTAAATTTTGAATTTTGTAAGTCATGTTTTTACACGAAGAGACTCACGTCTGACCCCTGCAAACTTTAGGGTAATCTAACCTTGATGCCTGAATGTGTTGGTTTCATCGGGATGTATTCCCTTACCGATTAGCAATAAAAAAAATTAAAGTCGAGGGCCGAGAAATGATCAGCAAAAAAGACATATAGTATAGATATACATATTGTTTATTTCAGTCATATAGAAATGGACTATACATAACTCAGAAAATAACATCCCTCTACGTTATTTGTCAAATAGACCAATAGCCGAAGGCTAAAAAACAAGGGAAAAGCGAATAAACTTGGGATTCTTCTTGAAGGCGAGGGGCTCGCAACCACTCACTATTTGAATCTCAATTCCATCTTATGCCAAACAGCTAAACGTAGCCTTTCAGTCTTTTAATACTGTTGAGTCTGTCTACGCCGCAAGTGATAAAGACGTGATTATATGTATGCATGTGAGATGCAGATATCACAAACTGAAATGAGATACAACCGTAGAGATGCACATGTTTATTCCGATGTGGGCGAATAAATCGAATCGAAAGTATCGAGTATCGATAGTATCTCAGGATGCGGGTCAGTCGGACGGCCTCATTGGGCAGGTGAACGCGGCAACAACGCTTGTATAATGGAGCTCGTAACCGTATGGAGTATGGTTAAACTTTAATTAATTTTCTAGCGGATTCTTATGATGCTTAGACTTTTAATAAAAATGCTCAAACTGGCTCTTGCATTCTCAGAAACCCAACCATCACTAATCTTTTATTTTGATTCTGAATAAAATATAAGGGGTATTCGTTACAAATCATCATAACAACATTAATATTCGTAAAATAGTTCTTCAGTAAATAAATAATCAAACTTAATTATCCTAACGAAAATGATGATCCTGAAAGAGCATTGTATTTAAAATGTCTTGTTCACTCCATTCTTTTAATGATCCTTGCCGTTTGACCGTTTTGGTCCACTATTGTTCATATGTCTTCGGCTATTTTAACCGATTCTATCAAATGACAGTATCTCTATTGATCTGTCCGTTAGTGATCGATGTTACCGATTTGAGAGGTCGTTTTATCAGAACTTTCTGTTGAATGATTTCAAACAAAATTATTGAAATTTAAGGAAAAGAAAGGTAATTAACCAATTAATGGTATAACGAAAAATCCTGTTAAGGCCTGTTCCCACGGGAATTATGGGGAATCCTCTCTTAGCGCAACCCTCGACAACATGAGGACTCTATATGACAAATTTCAAGTCTGACCTTGACCAAGCGTTTAAGGCTATGCGTTGTCTGTCAGTCAGCTACTCAGAAAAGGAAGAGTTTAAAATATATAAATTTGCTGATCAAAAATAAAGCGAGACTAGAAAAGATACTCGTAATTAACATTTTTTTCCTAAAAGCAAGTTCAAATCGTATAACAACAATGTAAGGCACGTGCATTAAGCACAGAAGTACTACAATTTGAAAGTTTTAATCTTGTATGCAGATCTGACGATTCTCACGAAGTTCCCACGTTAGGGTAACGTTTTTCCCTTGAAATGTAATTTATCTTTGTCTTCACTGATCTCGTCGTAAAAGCAATCTTATTTAAAAAGCTCGCTTAACTACATCCTTCCAACTTCATATTTTTTAAAAACAAGTCTATGTTACTGTAGCTAAAACATTTGTAATCAGCTCGGAACATTTAATACAATAAATTTCATAAAGGAACACCGCAAGGATATAAGTATCTTAGGCACTATATTTTATATAACAAGTTGGCGTGATAAATGTTTAATAGAGCAACAGGAAGATGTTTTACAGTAAAGTTGCACTTAATAACACAAATAATCCAGTAATAAAACTGTTAGTATACGAGCCTGTGAACGTTATGATTGGCATAAAATTTTCTAGATACAAACGGTACGCTTTCCGGCGGTGTTATTAAAACACGATAAATTCATCACGCTGATAGCAAAGTCTAGGAAACATCGGGAGGAAATCGTAAACGTGTATTCGAGAACTTGCAACCCGATCATGAATCGAGTCGACGAGACGTGGACGTTGCAAAAACGACCGCGAAAGCAGAAAATATGACAAGTTAATTTAGATTGAGCGACTGTGGGAGCTAAGGTGTAACCATATCTTAGACATTCCTTTGATAATATTTTGGTCTTTGAATTGATCTGGGTCTTTTGAAGAGATGAACCCAAAGTGTACGAGTCATTCATAAAAGTGGATAGTGACTTACTAGTTAGCTGATGATATAAACGCACAGCCCAAACCGCTAGGTTTTATGTAAAATTTACCATGTAGATTCCTGAGGATGACTCCTGAGGGGTTATGTGGTGTAGTTTAGGGATGCAATAAGAGCGGATACATATGAGCGAAATAAATGTGGATTTTTCGTTTTACTGCGGTTCTCGTGGACGCACTCTAGTTCATTTTCTAATATATTTTGAACTTTTTCAAATTTCAAAATATATTTTTTTTTGAAAGGTGAAGATTTTTCCGGAACATTGCTATCGTTGGATTGTGTAAATGATTCTTCAGATATAACTTAAATTGTATGATGCACAAAAAGCGTCCTTATTGCATTATGTAATCTTTCCAGACAAATTTATGAAACTTGCCTGAAAGGGAATAAGAAGATATTCTGGGAATGTGATTCTTCTAGATTCTAGAGCGAATGCATCTAATGAATACGTTACTTTAAGTCAATGAAATACAGGCGGAACAAATCGTCTCGTTCCATTGTGAGCGAAGTTGGGAGCCGTGCAGAGGTCGTATGTGAAGGAAACAGAACTATCATCTGTAGGGTCCAATATATACTAGTAAGATATTGACAGAAATTGACTACATCAATGTACAGATCTGCTGCTTTTTTAAACTGGTTACTAAGAAAAATGTTTAAGATCAAATAAAGAAAACTACTCGGTTTTGTCAAATTGGTATTTAAGTTAGAATGATACTCGTAGGAACTCTTGCGCAATAAGCAACAAAATCTCTCATTCTTCATTCCTTTGATAACCTATGATACAAACATGATTTGGATTTTTACACCGGATAATATTATCTTAAATAGTTATTATTAGGATCGTTAACAAGATTGTTAACTCGTGTAATATCTACGCGATATTGCTATGACGTCAACAAACAACAAAATTAAGAATTTTGTACCTCAGTTTTATTACATTCTATGTCTACAACTTGTCATATCAGATATTGAAGTAATAGTGGTTATAGAACCTTTTCAAGAGTGATTGTACATGTTAATGTATACTGTAGGTAAGATTTCATTGTGATTAAACCTAACTTCGATGACTTGATCTGAATTTTGGTCGACGAAATTTTATTAATGTAATACGTAAATTCAAAAGTTTGTGAGATAATATTTTAATATATGAATATATATATAATGATAATATTATAACGTTATGACAGGGTTTTCACGCGGACGAAGTTGCCGCCTCTAGTATGATTAGAAGAGGGATGTAGATACAAGTTTGGTGGACACAAAAAAATAAAAGAACGGAAACGTCAAACGGAACATTGCACTGGAATGCGGTGGGAATATTTAAATTTCGGAATTCTCTCCATTGTGCACTTTTACCCGTAATTACAAAGCTGATTTATATCGTCTTGTATGAACACTAGCTATGCTACTTTGAAAACTTTTGTAAGCATGAAGATTCAAAAGACACGTAACATGCGAGGTGGTCGAATAAATAATTTAAGTGCACGACTTAATGCACAGGATCAATTAGACTACAATTTTCAGAGAGTTAGGAACGGGATTTACGCCAGGGGGATGACTTTTCATATTATTTGGTTTAACACGTCAAATTTTATTAATATTGTGTTGTTTATGTTGTGTTGCCTACTGCTAAATAATTTAAAATAAATAACTATAGACTACATGTAGCTAGTTATCAATGAAGAGCAGGGAATAAAATCAAACGAATCCGAATCATACGCATAAATAAATGAAAATAAAATCTAGAAATTAGTATAAAAATAAATCTAAAACTAATGTTCATTCGTACTTCAAAAACGAAACAAGCATATTTATCTTATTACGAGTATAATATCATTATAAATATGTACCTAAGGAAAGTGATTAGACGACCCACGCGGAAAACAAATGTCTATTACTTTATCATAGAAAAACATAACTATTCGTAGAAACTTATCTCTTGATAAACCTACGCACGTCTTTAATCATTCTATTGGATTACGCGGCTACCGTGGGGCAAACAAATTGAAATATAATTCGACCCATGCTGGGTATTCGATGGCTCTTCGTGCATGGCAATGGATCTCTTCACACGATCCCATCATTTGGTTTTCGTTATGGCTTCATTACCATGGTATTTTAAAACTTATTGATTTTTAATAGTTTAATTTGTCGACGTGATGTTTTGAATGCAGATGAACCACTTTTGCCACTATATATTTACTTAAAAAACATATTTGTTTGATTGAGAGCTGAATCATGTTATGAGCATTTCTAGGTGTCTCAGATTTCATTAGATTGCTCTGGTCATTCCTTTTGTAGGTTGGTAAAGTTAAATTACATTTACTTTGGACTATGCAGCCCTTTTTTATACAGTTCGATATAAGTTTTAGTATATCTGAGCATCTTCGCGGTAAAATCGAGTTGGCTAACTCTTGATTAAGTCGGGAATATTTTGGTAAAAGGTGAGGTCAATTCTATCAGCATGTGTATTCCCAAATGCACCTTCCGCCACTATGCTTCCGGGTCCAAGCTCGCCAAAACTTAAATACTCTGTTTATATAAAAAAAAATGTACTGTACAGTTCCCGGCACCAATAGAAAAAAAAGTGGGACCACTACATCTCTTTTCCATGGATGTCGTAAAAGGCAATTAAGAGTAGGCTTATAAACTTGGGAATCTTCTTTTAGGCGATGGGCTAACAACCTGTCATTATTTTAATCTCAATTCTATCGCTTAGCGTAACAGCTGAACATAGCCTATCAGTTGTTTCGAGACTGTTGGCTCTATCTACTACGCAAGGGATATAGACGTAATTATACGTATGTATGTAAATAAAAATAAAAAACACCTAAATAGGTTAGTAGTGCTAACAGATCAACTGTTACCCGTATCTACTTAGTAATTACCGTTCTTATCTTTACTGTGTACCGTATCGCACTATTTCCATGGTAGACCCAGTTTTTAATGTTTTGCGTATGGGAGCCGATGCATGGGAATCATTGATAGCACTCCTCTGCCCATTGTCATAGTGCGGGTTCGAATCCGGGTCGAGACTAATTGTATTCTTGCGGCTTTGTGCGTGTATCAGCCACTGTTTGGTGAGGTCACGCGAACTGGAGGGTCCCGTTGCGGTAAGCCTACTTAAAACATTAGAATATTTAAATCGATCATGAGAAAAGTCCGTTGATCGACTGACAAGAACCAGAGAGTAAAAAAGGAAGGTATTATCATTAACATTTAGTAGTAGTTAGTAGTTTTATTCTATATGCAAAATTTTATAAAATGGAGTAGGAGATTTTTTTATTCAGAAATGTTTGGTGTTGTTTTAACATTTTTATCAGCGAATTTAACAAGCACAATATCTCGAATGGTAATAATAACGGCTTTTTACTTTATTTAACTTAACCATCTCCAAATTTCGTAATTTTTTCAAAGATTAAAATATTTGAGAAGATCTCAAAACTAAACAACGAGATTGACAACCTTCCTTATGTCATAAAGTCAGTTAAAGATGACGTGAAATATCAATATTTTAATTAAGACTATCAAATAAAAACTCGGTGTATTTCACAACGAAACGAATACGAGAAAGCTTCTCATTTATATCTACAGGTTTACAATGGCGCCGTACAAACAATAGTATATCAAACGTTATTAAATGTTTCTCTATTAAGCATCCGTTTGGCAAACAACACGTTTGCCGGACGTGACGAGGCAGAAAGGTCAGCGAGGTGAAAGTTCAGTGCAGAGAAAACTGAACTTGGAGACAGAAGCCGAAAGCTCCCATTGTGTATTTTATCGGTCTTTCCATTGTAAATTATAAAATGAACACAGTTGAAACAAAGAGTATGGTAACTCTAATGTCAAAACGGTAATGTCAAAAAAATAAAATTACCCGAAAATAAAAATGGCCTAAAATAAAAATTTACGACAGAAGGTAAAACGTACAAGAAACAATAATATCCAATATAACAATCACTTATTTTTTATGGATACAGATTCTATAAAAACTCATCAGATTTGTATTTTTACAGGCTTTGATACAATTTTCACTGATTCTTACTTTTTTTGATATATTATAGAAGTTGATAACTCAAAATTTATTCATCATTGTCACGACTTTAATTTGATTACTCGAACATACAATCGAACGTGGCTTTTCAGTCTTTTCGGGACTTTTGGCTCTGTCTGCTCTGCAAAGTATATAGCCGTGATCATGTACTTAAGTATATTACAACACAGATTTTAATGCGTATAATTTCAAATTAAGAACAAAATAATTTTAATACAAAACTTAAAAAATCAAGTATTCAAAAAGTTAGTTTTCTGTGACGTCTATTTTTGTTCCAGCTACGATTCAACAATGATACGAGCTCAAATTGGCAGTTACACGAGTACGCTGAAGTTACGCGACTAATTTCAGGAGCAGATTTATTATATCGGCTTGCAAGTTATTATGGTTTCTCTTCCAGTGCATTGCTTAACATTAGGTACCTATCTACATTTCACATTTACAATAAAGTTGAAAACTATCCTTATTTAATTATGTATTTTCTTGAAAAGGGTTAAAAGATAGATAGTAGTTATTATTTATTTCAATCAATAATGCCGATTATATATTGGTAAATCAAAGATCAATTAAATTGGTCATATGCGATTAAAATAATATTAAACGAACGCTATAAAAGACGCAAATGAGTTTCAAAGAAAATTGTAAGAGAAAGAGAAGAAGAGGAAGTCCTATAATGTAAATTTTGAAATAGAAACCCCTTCTCTTTTTAAATTTAAGTGCTTTCTATTGTCGGTGGACTTTAGTGGAGCTTCCTCCATTCATCTCCCAATCTCTTAAATATTATCAAAATCCTGTAGTTGTATGTTGTTTTTGACCTCGCGTGGTTCTCCTCGTGATGTAAACAAGTACGAATGACGAATAAATTTATTTATGTATGTATATGTTTTACAATATATACACTTTTTTTACAGGCTTAGCCTAATTCAATAGTGTAACTAAATGTACCAAAACTAATATTGTATCATAATCCAAATCTCATAACTATAGCCAGCCGCACGTAGCCTTGGAGATTTCAGAGACAATTTCCCAAATACTTTTGCGACTCTGTTAGGAATAAAGATGTCTATATGTACACTTACCTCCATCATCGCACCCCGTCATCTCGGTGATAAGCCCCTCCAGGTCGGGGGATATGAGCCGCTCCTCATCCTCGGAGTGGGTGTAGTCCAGCGCCCGGTAGATCACGATCGCCAGGTTCACCACCAGCTGGAACAAGAGAAAAGAGTCAGTACTACTTGCTACTTGTTCTACAAATAGTAATGTATGGCAGAATAAATAGGACCACTTCAAAGAAGTTATCTTTTCGAAGAAAAGTAGGACAAAGCCGGTGGTGAAGTAGTTGAAGTAACCGATTTTTTAATCTAGATTTGAACCCACTATAATATCCTATTAAGTGGTTCATGTTTAAATGGTGCACTAAAATTTGTAAAACTACGTCGAATCATCACATTAATGATATAAGAATTAAACATACATCTACCAAGAGACGAAGATTGTAGATTCTAATTGATAACTTACGTAAATTCAATCAGGCTTGGATGGCTAATAAAAGTCATGAATGTGAGATTCTGAGTAGATTTACTTTCTTGGCTCGTAACATGCTTTCAATTGAACATTGAATTGGAAATCTTAATGACATTAGAAACTAATTTGATGATAGTTTCAATATAAAAAATAATCTGATTTTGAGTGAACATTCGTTACCGTTCAAGTCATATTCGAATGTTTTTCTCGCACTATATTTCTCCTCCACAAAACTCAGCCTCAACCTAATATCATTGAACTTTGTTAAAAACATATAAAAAATCAGAAAATAATCACTGCTATCAATAATATATGCAAATATAAATGCACATTTACATGCAGTAACGTAACACCGGCCTAAAGTCTAGTTCTACCAAAATAAGCTATCTGCTATGTCATCCATACAGTGGCATTGTTTTGTATGACTACTATTGCATAACCGGATTGCCAGACCCACCTCCGTCTGAATGGTCTAAAGTTGGAGCGAAAGCGGTCTGTATATGGAGCATAAGTAATATATGAGGTGCACTGATGACTGCCATAGATTAGAAGATGAGTGGTGTAATCGGTATTACGACATGCGATATGGGTGCTACTGAAACGATGAAATTCCTCAGTCTCTATGAATTATTTTAATCAACCATGGTCGTTTTGAGAACGTGAAATACAATAAACGCTTATTTTCCTGTTACCATCTACTAGATTGTTGATAAAAATTTGTAAGGGCCTATATATTTGCCTACATTCATAATTTTTATTTTTTTATATTGAGCAATGGATACATCGTAAACAAAAACGTACGTGGTGAAAAAGAAACCTCTAGCGTTCGTAAACAATCAAAATCTTTTCTTGGTCAAGTCAAAATTCTGAAAATTCGAGGCTACTAAGCCACCACTTGGTTCTATATTTTTTGTATTGATGTAAATCTAATAAAAGTAGATAAATTCTCATCATATCAACGATATCAATCATAATAAGGTACGGTAACAATATTGTTTACTTCATGTATAATTACAAGTATAAAATGTGATATGACCCCTGGCCTACGAATTATTACATGACTTAACCTTTAGCCATGTTTTACATAAGTTGCGAGGTACAGCGTCGCAAGATTATTGTCATAAACCTAACGAGGTATCATTTGAAACCTGTCAGAATATACGACGTTGCATTTTTCCATCAGAAGTATGGCATTTTCTTTAGTTTGCGATTTGTAACTAAGTATAATCGAATTTCATAATTCTGACATATTTGAAATCTTGTAATAAACTTGTAAATAATGTACAATATTAAACACAACTTAAAAGGATTAGGCAAAAGTTTTAATGACACCACTCTGCACGAATGGATGAAGTTTCCAATAAATGCACTCAGGAATAAACATTAAAATATGACGTATCTTCAATAAGGTGATCTCTTGGGAACAAAGATAATAACAATAATGCCTAAAATATTAAAACAGTAACTTTTTCATTTGCTATAAAGTTTGCCACGAAATGTACAAAAGCTATCAGGTGAAATCTGGGAAATTTGCATATTATATTTAGCAGGCAGATTTCACGCATGGCAACACCACAGCTGAGCTAATAACTTATTCAAGAACATGAAGCAACTGATCTGGCAACACCGCGGCCACCAGCCGTAACTATCAGGAGCACCTATTGGAACGAGACCACACTATTGTACTACAAATTACCCAACATATGCTACACTGAGCAAAGGAGATTGCGCCGTATAATCGTTCAGTCTTTCGTGCATCACCCAAAGTTGTGACTCCACCATAAAATATCTTCCATCATAAAGCCATCCAGCTAAATCTCTCGAATCTGGTGACTTTTGGCTTTGCCTGATAAAGATTGGTTATTTGTATGCATATATTTAGAAAGAAGTTGTAGTAAGTACGAGTAGTTTCTAAATCTTGGAAAATTTCAAATATTAAAAAAAAATAGATAATGCTGGTAGCAAATATTTTCGAAACTATCACAAAGAAACTAACTCCTAAATAAATAATTAAATCAAAGCCAAATTAATCGCCTTTTATGCCGAGATGCCTTCTGATGACAATATAAACGTCGCCTTCTCGTACCTACCAGTGAATGTCATGCTATATTTAGGCCATCTCCTACCAGAGCCAAAGTCATCTTCCACAGATCGTGTATCTGACCAATGAATGGCCAGGCTTAGCAAACGCGTTGTTTGGAACTCCTGACCATTGTGAAGCTGTTACCCAACTTTGTCTGAATGCAACCGCTCCCGTCTGTGACACGCAACGCTGCACCCATTAATATCGGGTTCATATTGTGCGAGAAAAAAATGCTACTAATTTCAATTACCCATGCAGTCAATGTGTTGCCAATTGACCAAGCTGTTGGGAGTTGTGTGTTTCGAAATTCAAGTTTTCTACTTTAAGAAGTTTTCTTCGGATTTTAAAGGCTACATGCTTGAATCATATGAAAATTATCCAATTTGCAGCCCGATCCGCCCAGATCTTTTTTGGGATGCAACTTAAGTTATTGTTGACAAAACAAGACTTAGATCATAAGTGGCATCATATAGCCAAGGTCAGCTGGATCGATTGTTTGATTACAATATCCATAACCTACTTAATTCAACCTTTGATTATGCAGCAATTTTGCCTAATATTTACTCGTCCTTTCAACCCGTACAATGTGAACTTGCCATAAAGCTGGTTTGGAAACAAGATTAATGAAATGGTTAAGGTTTTATGTCGGATTGTATTAATTTTGCCACGGCCTATGAGATGGAGCTAAGTGCGACAGGTCTTATTATTAAAAAGACTCGTGTAATATTTTCAAGTCAATCCTTTGAAGTTTAAAAATCCTCAGCCGTTTTCGCTTTCTAATACTTTACCAATTGTGCATGATTGTAAGTATTTGTTTTCTTATTCAAAAGAGGTAGAATCAAATTAAAATGCATTTAGCATCAATTTATAATAAATTACAAACCGACTACTGCACTGCACATACGATTTGAACCAACCTTTTTGCTTTCTGCAACAAAATCAGACCTTGTAAGTAAAAGCCCCCAATCACAGAATCTCTCATTGACACTGGCCTGTGATTACTCTTGATTTCTAAGAGTACGGTCTCGACTATCCACGGCAGTCTTTAATCACATAATGCGTCAGAAAAATTACATGTGTTCGACGATAAAATACTGTAATGATGAAGAAAGCAGCGCCGAAATTGTACGCGGTTGAAATGGGAGTTGACTAAGGGTAAGCAAAGCACTTTCACTTAGGACAACATATATGAACCCAATTTAACTGGGAGACAGGAGTCACCTCCTTAGTATTGAACAAATCGGTATTAAACACAACTTAAAGTGAGGATACCAAAATGGTGTAGGTACAAGAATCCAACTGCAATATTACACTGTGTTGCATCCAAATATTAATACATTCATACACAAATCCCGCCTCTTTCCCTTGTTGACAGGCAGGCAAAGACTACATCCTTCCACTTGCCACAATCCAAATATTCAGTAAGTAAAAATTACATGAATTGGACTACCTTTTTTACTGGAAAATTCATTATGTGTGAAAGTTTCAAAATCGACTTTTTAAAATATGAAGTTAACCAAATTGCAGTCGAGAAAAGGACCTACGTTAGAAAATGTCTTACGCGGTGTCACAGGAACCCGCGAGCTTAATCGCAGCAAAAACCTAGATCATTTCATAAAGTGACAAAAACATCGTACCCTATGATTGCCAGTTCGTTGCCACAGGCTATGTCCACTTTCTCCCGGCAGCTACCCTGGAGCCTTTAATCATACGCCGTAATTACTGCGCGGGCGCAGGTGCAAAATCAATTAACCCGCCGGATGCGCCATATTTGTTTTGTCATATAATAATGAGTGTTGCATTAAGGCTACATCATATGAAGTAGGCTTTCATTTGTCATGAGATAGCAGATTTATTTATAAATATTATACCACTATTTTCTCGTTGATACCACATATCCCATCTAATCGGAATAATAGAAGTTGGGACTTTGCATTTTTATTTTGACGATGTTATTCTGCTTGGTAATTGATACTTATATGGAAAAAAAAACGTCATAAATTACTTTGAAAGGTAATAAAGTTTTTGTAGAAAAATTAAAATTTAAAATCTTTTTACCGAATTCTTTTAGCATATGACTTGTTTTTATTTTCTTTCCTTCGTTCTCCACATTGTGCTCTTATTAAATTTCCTCAATAAATGCCATACCTAGAAGCAGTACACTGTAAGTAAACGGAATTCGCAACAACAAAACCGTAGGCGACAACTAGTTTATTGTTAATTTATTCCCGTATTATGAGCACTGGAATTCCAAACACGGGAAACATTATCACAAAACCACACATTGCGCTAATAGCTACATATATTAGCATGTCAAAGAACTTTTAATAGGCAAGTCTAGGCTTGTCCTACCAGTCCATCTGCCGCCTAATGCCTTTAATACGAGGCTGAGTCGTTTTTACAGCACTTAACTTTGACAGATGGGAGCACTGATGTGGACAAAAAGTCAGTTACGTGGATTACCGCGTGGGTAGTTTTCTGCGTGTGCGATGTGCCTAAATAAATCGAGTATCCGTGAGAATAAGGCATGCTATAATCGGGTACAGGTTAGTGCGAACTCTATTGCAATATAAATTTTAATAGTATTTCATTTGGATAATTACAGAAATCATATCATCAACCTTTTGCTTTCATGGCTGCGTACTCTCATGTGTGAATTGTGTCTGTCGTGTGTTGTGGTGATCAGCTCAAAATTTACCCGGAAGCAGTTTGGGCTGTGTGTTGATCAGTCAGTTAATTAGGTTTCTGTTTGGTACGGTTAAAAGAGTACATACATACATACACATAAACACGTGTGTATCCCTTGCGGGGTAGACAGAGCCAACAGTCTTAAAAAAACTGATAGGCCACGTTCAGCTATGTGGCTTTACGATAGAATTGAGATTCAAATAGTGACAGGATGCTAGCCAATCGCCTAAAAGAAGAATCCCAAGTTTATAAGACTATCCCTTAGTCGCCTTTTACGACATCCATGGGAAAGAGATGTAGTAATCCTATTATTTTTCTATTGGTCCCGAAAACCACACGGGCTAAACGATGGTTAAAAAAGTATGTATACTAACGTTCAGCTATGTGGCTTTACGATAGAATTGAGATTCAAATAGTGACAGGATGCTAGCCAATCGCCTAAAAGAAGAATCCCAAGTTTATAAGACTACTAAACCACACGGGCTAAACGATGGTTAAAAAAGTATGTATACTAAATTACGTGTTTAACTGTAGAATTCTAGTATATCTAGACGAAATCTACACAACTGTGAACTGCAAATACTCCAATCCCATTACTTTAAAGCAACAATTTGTGTTGTTAACCTGAAACACTTGCACTAGAGCAGTGGAGCCACAATAAATTCTACCAGCATCAGTCCCGTGACCCGCAGATGCCCGCGGGATGATAAGCCCTACTTGACTACGGCAAATAAATAAAGAGGGTATAAAAATGTAACAAGTCTATTTATCTGAATTTAAATTATTCGACTAAAATTAATGTAAATTAAATAATTTAACGATACTTGTATAGATTTTGATTAAATTGTAAGAGTCAAATCCTGCTTGGAAAGTGAGAAAAATAAGTACAAGTATTAAACAAAACTATAATAAATAAAAAAATGCATAACAGGCAAGACAGCCGGTGTTACCTGCTGTTTGTACCAATTTTTCAAAGAACATTTGTTCATAAAGGCTATCGAACTTCTAAGTAAATTTCAAAGCTAATTTAATGGTGATCATAATTGTACTCAAACAGAACTAATAATGATAGTGGGCACCGTGCTACAAAATCGTGATAACATATTGGTTATCAGCGTTCAGTCTGGTAGATTTTTAAACACTCAAGATGTGACACAACAAACTGATTCAAAAGTATATTACTTACGTGGTATTATGTTTGTTTGTAACGCGATAAGTTTAAAAGCATGTAACAATGTATGATCTGTCAATATAATTTTTAAGTACACGTGAGGCATAAAATCGGATAATTCGTTTCTGAGATATTCACAATTTATAAAAAGTATTCGCGAGCTCTTAATTCGCGGTTAATGACTAGTATTGATTGAGATTCGGGTTTCTAGCCCATCGCATTTCTTCTATAGCATATTTATTTTGTGATCTTAGTTCACTCGGTCACTGTCTCGGCTCACCAATACCCTATATACGGCTGGAGAAAGTTGGGGTTAAAGGAGCAGAACGTAAGTTATGGGGATCGTTGCTGTGTCAACGAATTAATTTCGAATAGTGTAATACTTAATTTGGTAGAGAATTTTAATTGTAAGATATCAATCTCGTATTGAGATGTGACAAAAAAGCTTAGAGTACTCTATTGAGTCGGACAGTCTAAGCGTATGCTCTAAAAGAAAGTCTTATTTCTAACTTTCTTTAAAAACATAGGTCAGTTCTATTTTACCGACTCTTATCTGGATATCAAATACAATTATGTTCTTAATAAAAACTAATTAGCGTAAAACTGTGTCCTTGTGTACGGACTATACCCATTTTTAAATAATTTCCTTTTTACCAAAGCGGATCTTGAACCAACAAGAGTCTACTTTCAGAGATAGGAACGTCGTTACCACACAAACTACATCGAAATTAAAACTTGAAATATGGAACTTCTTTAAAAATGTAGAGCCTAACTGAAAGTTTAAACTGATTGTTTAAAGTTTAAACTGATTGTTTTAACTTTCAGTTAGGCTCTAAATTTTTGAAGAAGTTCCAATTTTCAAGTCAGAAACACTCTGTTTTTGATAACACAAATAAACTACCTTCATAGCATGCAATCGTCTTATCTATACTGTCAACGAGGTTGCGTTCCATTTCCTGATCGGAAGGAAGCCACAGAAGTTAACACGAAGCAAGGCGCCTCGATAAGACTGGCGTTATTCCGTTCGTATCATTGAAGGTACAATTTTAATTTACATTGTGGAAGAAATTCATTTAATCTATGAATTCTTTAAATATCAAAAATTCTTTAAATTTTAAAACTTTACGTAAGTAACAACCAAAAGGGGGAAACCCCCTTTTGGTTGTTACTTACGTTTAATAAACCGTATTATTTTATAAAATTTCCCCTATCCTCCCCAATAAAAAAAAGTCAATATATTATAATGCCGTGTTTCCCGGCACTTTAAAATAGGACCATTCCATATCTTTCCCATGGATGTCGTAAAGGCGCCTAAGGGAAAAGCTGATAAACTTGGGATTCTTCTTTTCTTGTAGGCGACGGGCTAGCAACTTGTCACTATTCCATAATTTAGCCATACAGCTGAACGTAGCCTTTCATCTTTTCAGGACTGTTGCCTCTGTCTACCCCGCAACGTCTACTTGGGGATTTTAAAGGCAAGAGTTAATAGGCAACAATATTTGAGTTTGCGTGCCCCCCTTAGGCCTAATCTTGCTTACCACCAGGCAGATTGAGATCAAACGCACACAAAAAAATTATATATTTTAAAAAGTAATAAAAATGTGAATGTGTGTATGTATGTATGTAATATATTCCAAACATAACTCAATAGATAATGATCCTAGGTAAAGCGAATATTCCGTCTCAAATTATTCAGTGCCTAATTCCTAATTTAGACGTTTTAAATAGCTTTTACCAATGTTCTAAATATTAACAGCGTTCGGAATTAACTACTGAATAATTAACGACGTCTGAATTCAGTCAAGTGCTTTGCAAAACATTTTATTGCGCAAACAAACATTCAGTAGTATTCCAAATTTATATATCTCTAATTCGATCCTTCAATGCCCCAATTGTAATAATGAAATGAGAATACATTGCGTGACCCAGTGCATTCGATTAATTTGATTTGCCGCCTGTCGCGCTTGTCGCAACATAACACAACATCACACACACAGGAGGATTACGTATCGGCACCAATACAAAAAAAGAATAGGACATCTCTTTCCCATGGATGTCGTAAAAGGCGACTAAGGGATATGCTTACAAACTTGGGATTCTTTTTTAAGCGATGGGTTAGCAACCAAGTCACTATTTGAATTTCAATTCTATCAATCATAAATAACTGAATGTGGCCATTCAGTCTTTTCAAGACTGTTGGCTCTGTCTGCCCCGCAAGGGATATAGACGTGACCGTGTATGTATGTATGAATATTTAATTCAAAATTTGAGTGCGTTTGACCCATGGAAAAATTTTCCTCAATCTGTCTGGTGATGAGCAAGATAAGGTCTAAGATGGTACAAAAAAGTACAAATAATCCCTATTCGTTATTGCCTTTGTGACGGTGTGCCGCTGTGGTCTCCCCTGCGATCGTCTTTAGCTGAACCCATGTCCTCTTAAAGATTGTAAAACTATTCCTAATAAAGATTGCAGTATGGATTTTTAAATTATCTCTCATCACTCTTATCTGCGACGTATCCTAAACGTCTCTCCTTCCTAGTCCTTAATTTGTACGGATCGTATAATGGATATTAAACGCATCTAGTTGTGTTATAGTATTTGAAGATTTTATGGTGCTATCTAAAGCTTGAAATTATTCGGAACGGAGAACTTAGAGCGATAGAAGACACCATGCCATAAAATCTTTTCGAATAACGAGGTGACTGGTTGAAAAGGCTCTTTTAAAACAGTGGTCTCCAAAAGCTGTAAACTAGTAACGTTACATACATCTTTTTGGGGATAAATTTGTCTGGCTAGAAAATAAAATAGAACAACCTGTAGATGGCGAATATGGACGACCAATTTAACCAGTTGCGGGTCAACAAGCGGGTAATCAAACAAACATTAATGTTTTACATTATATGTAGGTACTTAGAATTTGGGTTATTTTTTTTTTATGTAAACGTGGATTGGTCAGAATGCTCATCTGATGTCACGTTTTAACTTCTACATGTATTGTGGCGAGATATTGAAAAGGCAAACGGATCATTATTATAGTCATTTGGCAAAAAAAAATATACTTTTAATAGTTCGTTTTTTCTTGGAAAGGAGGAATAAAAAAGGAATTAATATTTACTACCTAAACATACCTACAAAAGATTTAATCCCGTTGGGATATAAATGATTTTGTTTTGAAAAAAATTTGCTGTTATATGATTAAGAGTCTGGATAAGGATACTTTTCATGCCGGTACAAACTGAAGTTTCCGTGGTATTCACCAAAAACCCGTATTCTTCTGTAAGTGGTACTAAATTCTCGCGGGCGAAGCTGCAGGTAAACGCTAGTATTTCTTATAATATTACTCTTATTTTTTTATTAATATTAAATGGCTTTCGATAATATAATACGAGCGTATGAAAGAGATGATAGTCTCATTTTAAATAAGACTAGCATAATATGCCGTAACAAAACCATAACCTTGACTCCAAAGCAACGGTATTTTGCAAAGGCTCATCTATAACCCGAACAACATAAAAAGACGCCTACTACCTACACGCTCC
The DNA here is from genome assembly GCF_032362555.1 of Amyelois transitella. NCBI lineage: Eukaryota > Metazoa > Arthropoda > Insecta > Lepidoptera > Pyralidae > Amyelois > Amyelois transitella. The sequence continues at coordinate 11,621,454 of NC_083505.1, forward strand.
TGTCTCCGTCTTTGTCATGCTAATCAGCCGATTACCCTGATTTGCAAGAAGTAGCAAGTTACTGTAGTCAAAACAGAAGCAGCATATTTCTTGAGGACGTCGTAAGAATGGTTTGGTCATGTGGAAAGGATGAATGAAAGCAGGTTAACTATGCAAATATACAAGGCGAGTGAAAAAGGGACTACTAGTACTATTGATCAAATCGTAAACGTTATGGTGAAAAGTCAAGAATACTCTAGATCGACAAGCTTGCAAGAGAAGCTTGATGAAGGCAAATGAAACTTAAATCCATTCCCGGTAAAAATACTTGGCTAAGCCATGTGGTTCCCGGCAATAATATAAAAAAGAATAGGACAACTCCATCTCTTTTTCCCATAGATGCCGTAAAAGGCGACTAAGGGAAAGGTTTATAAACTTGGTATTCATCTTATAGGCAATGAGATCGTATACAGAGATCATGCCGTTAATGGCAAGCTGTATTCTCTACCTCCTCCTGAAAACAGGGGAAAGAGGCGTGTTCACATCAAACGGTCACATTTCATAAATTATTATACATAGAATGCCTATGTAATTTATAAAATGTGACCGTTTGATCTCACAACATAATAATATTTAAAGTCTTGTCATTACATTGTACAGTACTTTTCTCGATTTGCATACAGACGTACCAACGTCCATGGGTTTCACAGATGCTAAATATTCAGGAGGAAGTGTCACGACAGCCGAGTGGCGACGCCCGGCGGCCCTACCAGGAAACATGTTTATACAATAGAATGATTGAATATGTAAGTGATAGTTTACGGCACTGCCAGTGAAATGTGGGAAGGGACCGGCTTTTACGTTGACGAGGAAAGGTCTTGTAAAGGAGGAAATTAGTTTCCAGTGTATTGTCTAATAAGGATGTGTGTAAAACCTTCATGGTTTTGTTTTCAAGAACGAACACCCTGGCCGTTGTTAATTGTGACAAGTAGATCCAAAATAAGAGCTACTGCTCTACCACTTCTATCATCAGCTATGTCATGTGACATGACGCAGCTGATGATAGAAGAGAATGAGCAAGTAGCTCTTATTTTCATGTCTTATGTGTATCTAAGAATTTATCTACAAGAAATAAACTTGCGTACTCACTGCACTATCTGCTTTCACTTATTATAATTATGAAGGTGAATATATATTTCGTATAAAAGGATTGATTGGAACGATTGATAACTATTGATGAATGTATAAGTAGCATAAAAACTATGCAGTGATTACAGCAATTGGAATAATGTATCCTCTGCTTTCCCCTCAGGAAAGAGGCGTGATAATAATATTTAACAATGAACCTTATAATTAAAATCACAGATATTCTTGATCTGTGTTTGTATAGGATCCACACGACAAGGTACCAACATTTTAAAATAAAGCTGGATTACAATTACAGCTGTCAAATTCAATGATTATAGAGGATTCAATCATTATGGAGATATCATTTTTCCCTTCCCATATTCCAATCAATCTAAATTTGTATTTTTTTAAAGATCCATAAAGTTCAATATGTCCTCAGCAATTATTTTTGTAAAGAAGTAAATCTTCTTTTAATAATAAAGTACCATATAACCGTGCAAAATGCAATCATCACATCATCATCTGACGTCTCTGCTGAATTAACAGTAAACAATGTAACGTACATCTTGACAGTTACATCATACCTGTTACCGTGAATTGCATTACATGTTTCCGAGAAAAAACTGTATTAGAAGGTTAAATCGAATGGGAGCCTGTGTGCATTCTCCACTTACTTCTATTTCAATCGAACGTCTTTTATTAACTTAAAAAGGGTCATTTTCCAATTTACTGAAATAGAGTACTCTTTTGTGACAACTGACCAAGATCACCTGATGATTCTCCAATTGAGGTACTAAGCTAGAACTATGTAAATCTTATAATCTGTTATTTAATTCAAATGTATCGTTTGATCAACAATTTAAACACAACGAAATCTACTCATTAGTATAGGAGTCAGTATCCGTGCCGATGACAAAGCTTCAGTCATCATCCACAGATCATGTATGGTAAGTACTAAACAATACTTTTTAGATTCCTAAGTCTAAACTAAACACATTCCGTCCATGTCCCGGGTACGGCCCATGGATAGACAAAGTCCTATTGTTAATTCGTTGATATTACGTAACACGGGGTGCTATGGCTTGTAGCGCCGCCTGGCGGAAATAGAAAGTACCTATGCAAAACAGACGGCAGAATGGACGCGGATCGGCGCCGGCGCCGGTTGTCGCGCCGTGTACAGCAATGGCAGCTTCCTGGGTTTGATTGTCACAAACTTTGATTTTAGCATACCTAAAACAAAACAGGACAAAACTGTGTCTGTACAATACTTGAAAGTTCGTTCAAGTTACAACATACGCTGCAATTTTGTGCAATTATATAAACACTTGATTACACACCATGCTTCTTAAACATAAACAACTTTTGTTCCAACTCACTTTGAACCTCAAAGATATTTAAACAACCCATAAACAATATAGGCCATACCCTGCATTATTATGGCATAATATTGGGCCCGTATAATTATGTCAAACTGTCAGAACGGCACCATAATATTAACCTCTACTTAAAGTCACCTTTGAATATTTAACTCAAAATAACCATGACCACTAGTCGAACCAAGGAGTTTAGAAAATATGGGTGTATTTCTATGATTATCTAATTATTCAGCAAGCAAGTCCGCAAAACATATGGATAACTTAACAAATTATAAAAAAAATTGCATATCTTAATGTAAAGAATGTATAGATATTTTTGGCGAATAAAATCTGTTTTTAAAAATACAATTCACAACTTTATTCAATAATACCGAAAGGTTAACTAAGATCATTTTATGCTTAGAAATTTGTCTACACGACGAATTTACTAATTAGTTAAGCAATTTGTGAAGAAGTTTGTTTTATTATAAGCAGTAGTTACCTATTTAAAAAAAAATACAACCTTTATGCAAGCTCCATATACTTTTTAACTCCTTGAGCTGGACCATTGATTTATGGGCTAGAAAAGACCCGCGCATACTGTATTATCTTGTAGAATTTAGTGCACAAAATGCCCGTAATATAAACGACGTAAGAATGCACGTTATGTATATTTCTAATTACTTATTGTATTTTAAGGTTTACATTGTACAACTCACTGGTCACTTATGAAAAAGTTATACAGAAACGTACAATTATTCGGAGACGTTCTGGCAAAAGGTCAGGTCAATAGTACTTGGAGCCGATGAGCTGGCATGATTTATGAATGTGGATGAAGGAAAAGAAGTATGCGGGGACTGTGGCTAGTGAAAGATGTAATCCCTGCCTACCCCTCTGGGAAAATGTATATTTATATATATATAACGTACATTTATTCGAAATCTTACTCGCCCACAAGATTTATACTTTTTAAACTTTTCATTTCTGTTTTATTATAAGTATGCATTGATTGATGATAAATCGATATTGGTACTCTTCTATGCGCGCGCTAAACATACAATGTTACCTTTCACAACATACCTAAATCATCGTGCATTGTTGACGCGAAAGGGCACTTAATTAAAATCTTAAGTGAAATGCGTTTCGTAACACAGTAACAATGACTACAAAATAAAGTTGGACGAAGTCGGGGACAATAAATAATATAATTTTACCGAGACGTGGGTCTTCCCACGGCTATTGTGCAACTGATCCGGGGAAAGGCATGTGAAATTAATGTAGATATATTAATTAATTTACACCACTATTAAATTTTTGGGTAGTGGGACATTGTTTTAGTGGATTATTTGGTGCGAATAAAATTTGTGAGGCTTCATCTTTCCTAGCATCAGGCACACAGAAGCCAAAGCACAAAATTGTTTTTTTTTTTTACGTATATTGGAATACAGTGCCAGTGACACATTAAAAATATAATGTCCTAAAAGTTATTTATTAGATTATTGGTTGATACTTAAGACTTCGTTCGTGTGCCTAAACGATCTTTATCAAGATATAATTTCGTCATCCATCATGGTTCTCTTTCAAGTGTTCCAGTTTTAAAAAAACATATGTCCAGTTGTTCCAGAAAATAGAATGTACAAAAAACAAACAGTTTTGCTTTGACAGAGAGTGTTTCTTCACCGCCTTGTTTTGTTTTTTGTAAATATAGAAATTTTAATAACAATACCGCGCGTACTACGTATTTTCGTAGCAATGCAATTAGTCGCAGAGCTACGGCGTAGCGGTGTAGCACGGCGCGTAGCATAGCACTCATTAATTACACTTTTTTCTTTAAGCAAGCAACAAGAACCACTTCGAACGCAATTTTTTTTGAATTTTAAAATAGTATTTAAAAATATGCTTACTCTTATTAAACTTTACATAACTTAAATATATCAAAGGGAAGGGGATGAAAAGGAATTCCAAAAACCCTAAAAATCAATGAAGAGAAATAGCTTCAGACTTACTAATTAAATAACTTAATTGTGTCAAAAAAATTAAACATTCAATAAAGCAACTCCACTAACACGGGCTCGCTTTTAAAAACACATACAAATATACTCAAGCCCTTACGTTTTGCTTTTGTTCATTTACTTCCAACAGTATACATTAAGGAATTTTCCCATACTACATTACAATATTCTAAAGAGATTACAGTTGACGATTTAATTGTACAGGAAAGTGGTCGACGACACAAAATAGAGTTGTTACAGAAGCTTTCCCTGAACTGTTACAGTCAAACATTCACGTTAATATCATATTGCTGCAGCTAGGTAAAAAAAGCCGTGTGGTTCCCGGAACATTAGAATAGGACCACTCCATTGCTTTCCCATGGATATCATAAAAGACGACTAAAGGATAGGCTAATAAACTTAGGATTGTTATTTAAGGCGATTGGCTGTCACTGTCTGAATCTTAATTGCATGATTAATATACATACATTACAATTCGACCACCGACCGTCCTGGAACAACTTCTGTCCCGTCTATATTTTGCGCTAAGGTTTTGTCTGAATGAATGAGCTTGATAAGCTCGCGACCTTTCGCGGAAAGCTGACCAGCGCTTTGTGTTCCAAATAGTGTGAGAAACAAGGAAATTAATCTTGCTGATATGACAGGCTTTCAAGTGATATGACATTTCTCTTTGCTATAAACTATGGATTAACCTGTGGTGGATTCGTGTGTAGTTTATGAGAAATAACATGTGATAAATTTCTAATCTTAATATATTTATTCCTCGGGTTATCTACATTCTTGTTTGACTGTTTGTGTGTGTTTGTGATTAGAAAGGCAGGCAGAACATGCCTCTTGGCATTAACTCCGCTTATTTTACGTTATTTAAGATGATTTTTTTAAACAATATAAAACAAAAATATAATCCCAGTTAACAAGCGTAGCAAGTAAGATCCTTGAAGGCGCAATCTGAAACTCGAAATGCAATGAGAGATAGATATGATTAAGACTATGTCTTTATGAAGAGAAAAAGGAATAACAGTATTCTAACTTGGTGTATAAACATATTTACAAAAATACGCCTCTTTCCCTTCCACGCAGACGCACACACTTCGTTTCATCAATTTTTTCATGGAACCTATAAGAAATCATCTTAAAATACGCGGAATGCCAAGAGATTAGCAAATGACAACAAAAAAGTGGAAATGTCAAGAATGTACTCACGAGTAGAATGTGCAATGCGTAACACAATGCACACGGAAACTGCGCCGGCGCAGCGGAACTAAACGGCGCGGACAGACGCGTGGTAACCATAGCGAACGATTGCCTTGGATTAGAGAAAAAGGAGAGTTGATTTGCAGTAATAGTGACATTCGGGCTATGCAATCACTACACAGTATAAAACAAAGTCGCTATTTTAGTCTGTTTGTCTGTATGCTTAAATCTTTAAAATTACGCAACGGATTTTGATGCGGTTTTTTGTAACAGGTAGAGTAATTCAAGAGGAAGGTTTTTATGTATAATAACATTTATAATTTTGCACCCGTGCGAAGCCGGGGCGGGTCGCTAGTTTTATTATATATTACGATAACTTATGTGTTTGCATGTGAAATAGAAATTTCTAGTAACTGAAAAGAAAATCCTGTTTCTGATTAGGAGAGCCGACCCCACCTTATATGACAAAAAGGGCAAGAGAAAGAAATAAAAATATAAAACGTTCCTGTTCCCTCATATCTACCTAAAAAAACATATCTCCCCATGTACTTCACCTACAACGCTGACAGACGCGCGGTCTCTGGTACGGCGCGCCATGGCAATTATCAATTACGTAGCTCATGGAGTCATGTGCAAAACGCTCGGAAGAAAAGTGCGATGGATGTTGATCGCAGATTAGTAACGCTTATAACTATACGCTTGTAACTATACGTCATATATTACATGATTTTCATTAACTGTTTATAAAAAAAGCTCAAGTTCGGTTCCTTTTTTACTCGTAGGGGTTTCGGGATTAATTGTGCCTGCTTCATTGTAATGTTCGAAAAATTCGCATCCATTCACGACATCGGGGTCAATTCAATTCATCCACTCTCTCTTATTGCCAATTATATACCCAGATCTTAAATCAAAAGAATGTTAAAGAAGATTTTTATAAAAGCCACTCCAAGTCAAGCCAACGTTTATATGAAATTCCAACATAGGTATACGACTAAATCAGTACACCCAATACCAATTTTAATGATCTCAAATTCATTCTTGGATCAAGTCATGCCCTTTATTAGTGGTGCATATTTTGTGTAAAATATGTGTGTCTGGTCGTGTCGTGAGATTCGGTTACTGTTATCTACTTTGATCGCATAGAAACCATATTTCCATTGATACTGTATACTCAAGTAATCGATTCACGTTTCCATATTGTTGGGGTAACTAATTATTATTCTTTTGAAATAATTCCTTAGTTATAATTCGTTGAATATTTTTTTTATTATTACATTCAAATTTATTTATATCTTTATTCACTTTTAATTATTCTAGATTTTAGTAATTGCCTCTAAACAATAGCGTTTATTTACCTGTCTATTTAAACGTGTTCTTGTTATACCCACATAATCATAACACACACATTGGATAACCGAGTAACTGCCAATTACAAATCAACAAAGATAACCCTTTCGCTGCGTCAGTTGTGCAAATTCCGCCAACGCAGATCAAATGTAGGCAAATTACCAACATTGAGATCGAAAGTGGACTCTTGCTTTCTAGCCTAAAATGCGGAGTAGTGAAAATAAATCGGCGATCGGCTCCCGTGGGTGGAGGCCTCGCTAACCACCCACATTATAATTATTGTTAGCCTCAAGTCACTAGGAACCGTCAGCCTGTGACATACCCTAAATGGTATCGATACACGCTGCCGGTTTGTGGGCTATTAAGACGGTAATATATGTATATAATATAAATTATCACGGAAATGTACTCGTCTATTGCAAATAGCGAAGGTGCTTCAGGTATTTACTTGTTATTTGTTTGTCTAAATTCTTTTTGAGATTATTTTAATGTCGTTTAGTCCAAATATACAAGATCTCTTTGTAGCGATAGATTCAAAGCTTACTTGATAGAAGGTGAAGCGCAGTCAGAGTAAGAGAATAGGGAAATGGATATAGGATGAAATGAAAGATTTAAATTAATATTCAAGCGTATAGCAACAAACGGGCCTAGCAATACAATAAGATTGACACTTGTCAAACTGTCATTTTTTCATTTTACTTGTCCGCCGAATTTATGGCAGGACGAAAGAGTTCCGCGTATGAGTAGTGATATAGGTTGTCCGTTTATTACTAAAATATAATTTTATTTATTATTTGATGTATTTACAATTAAAACTAAAAAAAATATTATGAAAACCCCTACATCTTCTTATTGGAAAAGATATAGTCTCTCCTTACCTCTGCGGGAGAGAGTAGTGTTTTAACTTAACGCATTCTTAAATCATCAACTTTGATTGTGATATCTATTTATGTGGATGGATGGAATACGATTATAAGAAAATTAATGATAAAATAATGGTTATATTTTAAGAACAGGGAATCGGTCAAGGAATTGACCACATGAAAAATAATACACGTACACGCTATGACTCCATTGTCGAAAAATATTTACAAGTTACTTTGAAACACTTAACCTATTTGTGGGTACCACTAGTGTGTAATACTTATTGAATATTACAGAGTTACAGAGGCGACCCCAAAATTGCGTTTGCAAAAAAACGGCACACGTCTAATGCTGACACAATTTCTTTCATTATTTTGTGAACTGAGTAAATCTAAAGAGATTTGCGTACCTATTCATACTGATCTGGTAGTGAATAAAAAAGTGCCCCTGTATCAAATGTCTCAGACATTCCCTCCATGTTTTAGACTATCCAACAACAACTTCCTCGGGTATCTCAGAAACTGTGGTATTCTTAAGAGGTAAAGTTTGTAAGTGATATGATAAGTTTGTTTCAGAGAGAAGTCGATCATAAAAATAATTTCACCTTTTAAAACGTATGTTATCTGCGATTTTTATGATCATATTGTATGTAATACTACTTTAACTTTTTATGATCTACATATTTGTAAGTCGCCAGTCTCATATAAAAAGAAGATTTATTATCACCTACGAATTTAATTAAAATATGCATGTTACTAAATTCCACATATCATCACAACGGCTTAGAATATGGACGCATCACTGCACGTCGAGGACTAAACGTTGGTTACGAGATAAATAGTGGAATGAGGTAAAAAGATGGCACCTTCGCGTGACTGACGCCTTTCTAATCATGCCTAAACAGGGTTACGTGAAAATTGCAGAGTGCCGCGTATCACCCGACACCTTAATGAAGATAATAAGATAAGGTATTTGAATCGAATACAAGAGTTGCACATCGCGTCACGCAAACTACATATTGTAAGTAAAACTCTGTAACTTCACTACATGTAATAAAGTCCCCTATTTACTCCGTCTGTTTATGTTTGCGCTATTCTCGTGAAGTAGTGTATAGATATTGTTCATGTTTGAAATATTGGAAAGGGGGTATTCTGAGTAAGGTTTATGTCTATAAATGCTAACTGTGCGAATACGTCTCGGATAACTAGTTTAAGGTTAATATTGTAGGTAATGTGTGATAAGACAAGTTAAAAGATTCAAAAGTTAACAACAATATTTATTCAATTAGGCTTACATTTTTTTAAGAAAAACAAACTATAACGTTTGCAGGATAAATTAGTGAGTTATTGTAAGGCACAAGATCGAACAAGTAATCTCCGAGGACAGCGAGCTACTTAAGTTGGAAAACGCCGAAGTAGACAAAAGGAAAGCTGCGACCGCACGAGAGGGGTTAAGTATATATGGTCCCCGGCCGGTGAAGAGGGAGGCAAGAAAGACGGTGGGCAGCATGACGTCCCAATTCTGTATCATCATCCACCCCAGGGCCCGAAGCATAGTGGCGGAGGATACTTGGAATACGCCAAGATGAAAAAAAGAGCTCTGTTATATCACCCTCTAGGCATTGGACCAGTCCATCCAGAGCCAAGGTTGCTAACTCATTCGGCATTCCCGAATTCTCCCGGGAGATAGACTCGAGCGAAACCCTAGAGTAACCTCCAGCTAAATGTTTCAATCTCGGACGCATTCACACAACGGAAATTACTTATTTTATTGCAGACGTAAAAGTGCTTACGGTTTGCGATAAGTAGAGTAGCTCACTACAGAATAACTTACTAACAACATATCACACCTTTAAATTAAAAACCTTTAAAATAATAAAATTTAAAAGCCACTCTTAGCTTAGGAGGCTTAATGATAGTAGTACCTAATAGTAAAAATAGTTGCCGAGCAGAAAATCTAAATATCATGCAAAATCATTTCACAATAAAAAAAATCATGTTTTATCGTCCTTACACTACTGGCTTCCTTCCGCGGCTTTGCTCATAAAAAGAGTCTAAACATAAAGTCAAGTACCTATGTTCTGAATCTGAACCAAATGGCTGGGATACGGCCGAACATGACAGAACCTCTTTTATTATTAGTGTTTATTATACCGCGACCTATGGTTCCCGGCGACAATAGATAAAAGAATAGAACCAGTCCATCTCTTTCCCATAGATGTTGCAGAAGGCGACTAAGGGATTGGCTTAAATTATTATATTGGGATTCTTCTTTTAGACGATGGACTAGCAACTTGTCACATACATATGTATCTCAATTCTATCATTAAGCCAAACAGCTGAACGTGGCCTATCAATCTTCTCAAGACTACATATAGACTCTGTCTTTCGCAAGGTATATAGACGTGATTATATGTATATATTTATTACTACGTGAATTGGTAAATAAAAAAAAAATTACCTTTAATTTGTCCCATTTTTGTCATTTTGCTACGGAACCCTAAAAGCACTAACAAATTGGCTTATCATAGTTTTTTTTTTACCACGACGCTAATCGGGTACGTAATGTGGGCGAGAATTACGTGCAAATTGTAACGTTCGATCGAAAGTAAACACGGCTAAGTGGTCTCATTGTGCCATTATTTTTATTCGGTTGAACTTTCCAACGATTTCGGAAAATATTTTCATAAGAAAGTTGCTTGCATGTTTTCAACCATTAATTAAATGAATTACGGTACTTTTTTTGAATTAGTATGTCCTGTGGTTCCTGGCGCTTTTGAATAGGACCTCAGTAACTTTCTCATGCGTGTCGTAAAAGACGATTAAGGGAAAGGCTTATAAACTAGGGATTTTTCCTGTAGGCGATGGGCTAGCAACCTGTCACTAATTGAATCTCAATGCCATCAAAGAGCCATATAGCTCAGCTCCACTTTTAGTCTTCAAGACTGTTAGACATGATTATATGTATTATTGATATGTAACTAATTGCCCAACTTTTGTACTATAAACACAGATTGTAATATTTATTCCATCGAAAAAGGGCACGGATAATGAAATAAATTACTTTAAGTCCAAACAATATAAAAACAAAAAGTGATCTCTTATTGCTTAGCGAAAACGTGATTCAAAGTCTACCAATACTCTCACGATGCGAAAGTAAAAGAAATTGTAGTTTAGTTTGCAGAAAACGTTATCGGTTAGCGAAATGACAATAATATTCTGTGAACTTAATTCCAACTAGTTTTTAGCTTTAAGATAATGTTACAGAGACATTTCTTAAAGCCCATTCGATTTATTTTTGATCCAAAATTTATTATCTGGTAACAAGTCCCACCAAGTGTAATTTAATTTAGGGTTAAAGCCACCTTAACCAGTAAATTACAAAGTCCGAATTGACAAATAAGACCGTTAAAAAAGTGTAATGATGAGTAATTAAATCAGACAGTGGTATTCTCTTGATTGATGCTGCGATGACGGCAGCTTGGAAGAAAACTGGTTCTGGCAACAGTCGACAGACCAATGCAAGCTATAAAATATTAGCTATACTCGTATTACATTAATAGTAATTAATTAATTAGTTATTACAGCACATCTGCGGCTTTACGGCTCCGACTTTGTAAAATGAAAACTTCTAGATTTTGTTCAACAATTTTAAGAATCCTTACTTCGCGAGACCACATCAATTATACTTATTTTAAGCATACTTTTCAGTGCGCTTTTTCCAAATATTGGGAGAACAGGCTTCGAAAAAAATCACAACATAATTTGATTAACGATAAAAAAAAAACATTCAGCATTTTAATCAGTTCAAACCTTCAGTTAAAACATAAAGCCGGCCGATTTACCTGCAACGAGAAAACACAGTATTAAATATAAAGATTTTTTTATAATAATACACTTAAAAGACAAAAATTGACAAACTTCAGATAAAAAATTACAGAACACAACACATAAAAAGCAATAAGATCGCAATCAACAACTGTCAGTTAGTCACATCCTCATAATATTTACTGTCATCAATAAGTAACACATAGCATAAAAAATCAAAAATGTATAGCATCCAGTGTGCTACTAACTTAACTCAACTTTTCAAGGTGCTCAAATTTTCGAGAGTGAAAAAAAGCAACGATGTACCACATAGATGCAAATATCTTTTTGTGTTGTTCATTACAGGCGAACAAAAAAATGGTAGATGAAAGTGATTGAGTTCGCTTTCATACAGTCTCGAATCTCGATGTTTTGTACGGGCGGTTATTGGCAGTTCGTGTACAGGTTAAAATTTCACTTGTTTCAATGTCAGTGTTAAAATGCGGCGATCTTTGACTGGAGTTACATAGATAAACGTCAATACGATCACGCCTCCTTCATGGAGGGGTAGGCAGAGACTACATCTTTCCACTTGCCACGAAATTCATAACTCGCTTCAATAAGGTGACGGTTTAATTTTAATATGGTACAGGCTGATACGTTACATTAAGATTCTTTTTCTACGCGATGGGCTAGCAACCTGTCACTATTTGAATCTCAATTCAATCTTGAAGCTATACACCTGAAAGGGGCTTTAAGTCTTTATGAGACTGTTGGCTTTGTCTACCCCGTAAAGGATAAAGACGTAGTGGATTGTATATGTATATATAAAGTTTAATGTTTATTACGTATGAGTAACTTTTTTTTTGTTTCAGTTTGATGTTAAACAAGATTCAAAAGTTAATTAATACAAATTGTCATTGATCGCGGTTTCAGGCGGGCCCCGGGCTCCCCAAGGAGGTAAAAAGCAACTTTCTTTTATACTGAACATTCGATTAATGTTTACATGTATTAATATGATTGTATCATGAATGCAACAGAGTATTAGCTATTAAATGTGTATTGAATGTTTCTTTTGTTGTGGGCCCATTGTATGGCTGATATGCTGTTATGATTGAACGAAAGAAAGTAACTTTATGTAAGCAGATCGAAAAATACTTAGAATTCACAGGTGAATAACTTTCAAATTTCAACTTTCAGAAATAGATCACAATAAAAATTTTAATCATAATGTATTCGTTACAAACATACAAAAATATAAATCTTTTCTCTTTATTATTATCTATTGTGGATGTGGATAATTGTATAATTTAGTTTCTGTTGACGCTCTTTTTTTTATAAAAGAAAAAAACTAAGAATATGCCTGTCGTGGTATACCTAACTTATAATGTTGTAGGGAAGGCGTAAGTAATACCACCGAAACTAAAACATAGTAAGATACACATCACACGAAATTAAGATAAGAACTATAATCAAATCGAAATAACTAAAACAATATACGATTCGCATGAGAAACGCGAGTGCAGTTCGATGCATCGTGTGTGTGGAGCGGAAGCCTGCAAGGTCTGCCCATCGAATTGTGAGCTGTTAGCCCAGGATGCTGAAGCGTGAAAACTCTTATATATTCCATCTCTTATGGAACATAGAAGCAAACAAACTTGTAAGTCTTTTTGTTGAAAACTACATTGGTATGGTTAATAGCATAGTTCAGTTTAAAAGATCGAATTAGTAATATCGATGTAAGAGAAATGTGTGGAGTGAAAGAAGATGTGGTGACAAAAATGTATTCTTTCAACAAAAAGACGTTTCAAAATTGTTAACCTTTATTTGAGAACCTATAGAAATGGACTGTAATAAAGCTTAGATGGTAGAAACAGAACAATAGCAGACGGTCAGAAGGAGAAAATAAATAATTGGTAAGGCCGTAGGAGAAGATAATTCAAGTCTTCAATAGTCATCTTATTGAAAGGCAGAGCTGCGATGATTCCTGACGTGCCCGTAAAATTGATACGGAAACTTTATGTACATGTACTTTTATATTATACGAAAAACACCATAAGATAAGACCAAAAATAAACTATAAATAATGTAGTATTTTAAAGTCCTAACCTATTGACAAAATTGACGCAAGTTTTCATTCGCCTCCCGGACTACGCGTGACCCCTCGGCTAATGACACCGTTGCTATGGCACACATACATTATTGTGACTCATAGTTTTTAATTTCTATGCATGAAAGTGAATGGTTTGCTATAATATTTTATGAGCCTATGGTAAATATTTTGGCCTTTCCAAATATTTATGACCTCACAGCTCATTCTCTGCTACCGTAGCAAAGAAGCATTTTCTGTGGATTTCGTAGGAGAAGACTTAAGGACAAAATCACTAGATGGGAAAAATACTGTTCATATTTACTAATCCATTAAGGGAGTAAATGGCTTTATGTCTGCCCTTTACCTTTGCTACTAAAGACAGGAATAAAAAGAACTTAATATGTAACTTACTTATGTTATGATTGAAAAATTATTCTGTTATCTATAATTATGACAAAAGTCCGATATGTATAATTATAACACATATCTTCAAGAAAAAAATATTGAATGATGCTGGTACTGCACCGTCAAAAAAAGCTAAGAAAAAAGTACACCAATGTGTACACCAATCAAGCAATTAATTTTGTTATACAGTTGTAAACGTTCAACAATATCTAACCATTAGTGTGTATACTTTGAAATCCCAGTGAATTCCAAACATTACCATATTGAATAACCTGCGAATGACGGCCCATTGACCCAGATCACCTGGCGGAGAGAGTGCTGCACAATAAATATGGAAAGTACTTTCTTGGACATTTATCTGGTCATAAAAATAGCCCGTCCTTCGAGCCTTACCGACCGTAATGACGGTACATTCAAATTCTGCCCGGCGCAACGTTCTGGGAATTTAATTTCTTCCGTGACTTTATACGGCAGCATGTTTTAATTTTATTTTTTTGACTTAATTACTATTTAACTATCCTTTTGTATAACTTACGCTCGATCTACTTTCTGCACATTATCTGCGATTGCATAACAAGTCGAACCTGTTAACTATTTAAAGATAATTATTGGAAAGGTGATTTTAACGGAAAAATTGCTACACCGACTACTGAACCAATTTCGAAAATAACATGCATTAAATCAGGGAAAGGTGTTTTTGGTAATGACATAACGCTGCCAAGTGTGTATTTGTATAAATTCGCTAATTGCCACGATAGTGCAGTGCCGTACGGTACGCCCATGTCGCCGGACGAGTTGGTGGACCAGTTGGGAGACAAGTGGCCGGACGGGTCTGATGAGAGGCAACCTGTTCGAGTATTTGGGGAGTTGGTCAGTGGGTTGCGGGCCCCGAGACAGTGGCGGCAACGAAACTATTTAGTTTGGAAATAGCTGCATGGTCGTTTACAAAATTTATTGGAGATTATATCTAGTATCTATAAATATCAAAACTAAAATAAGAATAATGGTGCAAACTGAATAATAAACTGACACTGCTATGTACAATCCAAACCGCTGCGTCTAAAAATTTTAGGTTTTAAAGGTTTTTTATGTAATAAACTAAAAAATAATGTACGCATAAGTCATTTACAATATGATGAAATTCAAATAGATACGAGAGCTAATTACACCGATGATGTTAACATCAGATTCATCGGTAGTTACTTCAGTCTTTTAAGCCTTAGAAAAATAATTCTATGTGGTTTTAGGCAAAAGCAAATTCATCTTAAATTTTAGCTAAGTATGTTTCTTTTTATAGAACCTCTTTCAAAATCTTAACGCTTTTTATAAATATTTTTTTAGTAAACATATAACAAAATTCCAAGAAATTTCTACAAAACATTTTTTTTTCATCAAATTTCATCAAATCTAACTCAGACCGATTCTAAAATAAAAATAATTTCCCCTAGGTGTCGGGCATCTTTATAATTACCACGTCTCAAGACTATGTTTTGTATCGGTCACGGTCACTTATTCTTTAAGAAAAACTAGAATGTATTAAATTCTCACGCTTTAATTTTTATCGTGTGGATGTAATTTAATTTGATACGGGTAGTTTTTAGGAATTCCTGATCGAGTTTTTATTATGTGTTCCGCTTTTTGATTTCATATACCCTCTTGTTGTAATTTGCAGGCATTTTGTTTAAATAATTTACTCATAACATTTTTGAATACCTGCCCAAATGAGTATCCATGGGTACCGTATGTTTTTTTTAAGTTCCTAATATCACAAATGTGAAAATAAAATCTAAACAAGGAAGGTTAAAAAAGGGTCCCAGTACACGCCATCCAACCTCGTTATTACGGGAAATCTTACACAATTGGTGGCTATCCGGAATATTGTCGTTACAAACGATGCGCAGACGCCAGTAACACTTTACGCCGCACGTTGGTTCAGTGACACACATTGAATGTAAAATTATGCCATAAATTCTCATCTCGATGTAAGTGCACGCGCTGACCCCTACTATGATCAAAATTATTCGAACGTGATAAATTTAGACCTAAATAAGGAAAAAATATTTTACCATTAGTCGAAATCGCATTATTTATAATTTATAATGTATATTTGAGTAGTTATTATTATGCCGCTCTTCTATTAGATTCATCTGCTGTAAATAATGAAATAATAAGCTTAACGGCCAAAGGGTTAAAAAACCATATCTTAATATAATAAGAAAAAATAATAAACGTTGTTTTAAAGTAATTAACGAACTGCAACATTGTTGGCATGAAAGTAAAATGTTTACTCATAAAAAAATAAGTGACTAACTAAAAAAAAACCATTTCACCCGGGTATCTAAATAATAAGAATAACATCGTAGAACACTAATATTAGCGTGAGTAAAGATATACTGAAGCATGAAGCCGTTAATAATCCGAACAAAAAAATAGGAAACAGAGGAATTGATTAACAAACCCCTTTATAAGATCATTTATACTCCGAGAGATAATACAACGCTTCAATTAACACACTTAACAATCTGATGTGTTTCTTGGATAAAAACTATTAATTATTACCCACTGCTTACTGTGTGACTAGTTTTCTAAGCATTGTTCCGAACTGTTTCCAAACTGGAAAAAACTTATATAATATGTACTTAGTTAAAAAATAAAAACAAATTCACTTTTAGGAAGTCGAGATCGTAATACTGTCGATCATGGTAGGGGAATGATAATACTTGACGTATAACGGTTATTGACCGCCAAATTGACGCTGCGAATATGTATATATATACATATACGAGTAGTATATGTATACGATTTGTATTATAAAGTGTGGAATCCGAACCAACCTGCGCCCCGGCCACTTTCTCTTCTGAATTGAACTTTTATGAATCGATTAGGGTTAGCTTGTCGATAGGAAACTTGTAAGCTCTTCAATGAAAGATCTTAGATACAAAAATAAACAATTCTATGTTACTGAGTAATACAAACATACATATAATCACGTTTATATCCATTGCGAGGTAGACAGATCCAACCAAAAGTCTTGAAAAGACTGATAGTAATTATTATGACTGAGTAAAAGAAAGATACTAATCTATTTCTGCTTGCTTTCGCCCCCGGCAACGCCCGCGTAAATCCAAAATTTATTTTTCCGCTCCCATAGAAATTTCCCAAAAAGTAACCTAGTCAAAGTAGTCCTCTCAAGTTTCGTCAAAATCGGTACAAAATTTATCGTACATTAATCTTGTTTACCAACAGGCAGACTGCCGTCAAACATTATTTTTTTATTACCAAAAACTATACGAATTAACTTAATGTACACATTTATAATTTTACTTAGGATTGTGTCAGAAAATCGGCGCTTACGTTTTATGACTTAAGCTTATGATTTACCCTACACTTTTCAGCAGCTAATGAATACATTGATAGGTTTTATCAAATTGGCCATGTTTATTTTCATTAAGTGTATGAAGTGTACATCTTTCCTTTCTTTTGCTTAAAATCAACAATATTTATTAAAAATTTAATGTACAAATGTATAGCACAATTGGCGGACTTAATGCTAGAAGCATTGTCTACCACTCAACCATTGGGTCTGACAGAGAATTTACCGAGGCTAGAGAAAGCAAATATTATTTTAAGTATTCCCATAACATTAAGTTATCTATTAATTGCAATCTCGTGTATTTTAGTAATAAAAGATAAAACGGATGCTTGTCTAATGAAGTACGTATATTTTTGACAGCGTTTAGAAATCGTTTCCTTCCTGCATATAGGAGAGACGAGGAAAAATCGATCTACAAACTATTTAATGATATTAATAGGATTAAACCAATTCATCCTAGTTGTCCGTTCCATACGAAATAACACACTTAAAAAAATAAATAGGTGAATTGAATATATGAAAAGAAAATGAAACTGATTGACCGACTGGTATATAAAGATAAATTGTTTTGTATTGTATTGTATCACCGCAAAGCCCAAACCCCTGGGTCTAGCGAGATTTGAAATTTGGCGTATAGGGTCTTTGCGTCGTATAGGGGTGAACTAAGAAAAGATTTCCCATAATTTCCGGGAAAATGGAAATTTACAGGTGTACTTTATCAGAGGAATATAAATTAAAATTCGAGATAACACAAAAGGTGGGTGTGAACGAATAGTGCCGTGTAGTTAGTAATAGTACCAATTCATCTCATTCCCATGGATGTCGAATTTAGCGACTAAGGGATAGGCTTATAAACTTGGGATTCTTCTTTTAAGCGATGGGCTGGTTGCTAGCATGTATGTCACTATTTGAATCTCAATTCTATCATTAAGCCAAACAGCTGAACGTGGTCTTCTCAAGACTATTGGCTCTGTTAACTGGAAGGTTGAGGAGGGAACGCCTAGGCGAACGTACTTTGATCAAATCAGGGAGGTCCAGGCGAAACCCGAAACCGCCAAACTTGTCTAAAAAGAATTATGAATATGGATGAAGCGATAGATATATGTAAGATAAGAAAAGAAGACATGACTTTATGTATGAATGTAGATATAACATTGTCAAGATTTCTTGTACCTACAAACAACACGTTTCCCTTGAAATTAGTGCAGTAATGGCAATAATGGAGATACGCCGGCCGCTCCGTACTGTCGGCTAATTCTAATATTTACCGGTTATTGGTAGCTACGGTTTCTAAACGATTAGTTAAATTGCGCGGTACGGGACCACATCTCCATGGCTCCTTACATGTTTGATTCTCCGTTAGCATGAGGTTTCTATAGGGTCGATAATAGTCTACCTTTATACATACATATCACGACTTTGATAATTACGAACACGACAATAGTCTAAAAAAAACTTGAAAGCCTCTTTCAGCTGGTTGGTTAAATATTGTATTTGAGATTCAGATGACCTGATAGGCTGCCATCGCTAGTCCATCGCCTAAAATGAGATTCCTAAGTTTTAAAGCCTTTTCTCCTTTCAGTCATGATTACAATCTTTATGATAATGATAAGATAAAAGACACCTCTCTGGCAAAATATTCGTAAAATTTCCTGTACAAAAAACCCTTAAAAATTTATTTCTTAACAAAAAAGCTTTATCCGTAGGTCTTTGGCAACCTAACCTACCCCATAGACGGACAAGTGAAAACCAACATTAGCGATAGTATAATTTCGAAAAGTGTAGAAAACTATAATAATAAACTACATATATCCCGGTTGCATTCTCTCCACTCTGGAGAGGAGCTCGGGGTATTGATAATATACGATCTTTCTTTATAAGTACAAATATTTAAGAAAGGAGTAAGACATATGGGAAAGTCCAGTAATTACATAAAGAAGGTATTTAGAAAAGAGGGCCGTTTTAGATACCGATCATTTCCACAAAAAGGAAGTGAGCACCTAGTGCATACAAAACATTGCATATTGATTGCATTCGCAGCTAATAGTATGCGAGCCGGCTGATTGTAATTGGTAATCGGCATTCCCAGACGTGAGCAAGAAAGCGGCGACAGAAAGTGTAAATAGGTATTGCAAATACGAAATATGTTTTAAATAATTATTGATAACGGAATACTTCTTACTTTGTAGAATATATTCAAAGATAATTTAATTATAGACACCGGATGAATAAATTAATAAATCTTTAATAAGTTTTTTTTAATAGAACCATAGTTGCAGAAGCCTTCTTTAAAGCAAAAAAGTAAAAATAATAGTTCCTATAAACATATAAGTATATGTATCTGGCAAAATTTCTCGTGTAGACTGGATGCGATAAAATCAAAACAAAAGACAAGTTATCACTGAAATTCCTTTAGAAAACTAGATTCTGCCAATGCTTTTCAAATTAATATATACGAAACATATTACAAAAATTGAGCTTGATATCCAGACCTGGGTAAATACAATTAAATTTGCCACGAGAAAAATAACGACCATATATCTTCATCCTCCAGGCTTTAGTTCCGGTTGCATTCTCATAATTCTGGAGAGGAGCCCGGGGTATGCCTTTGACCATGGATCTTGGATTGGGTGAGTCTAATTATAATAATCTAAAAACCAAGGGAGCCCCTTCTGACCTCCGTAACCTTTGCAAGTAAACTTAACCCGTATTGGATCGAACATGGTTACACATCCAGCTCGAATGTGCAGATTTCCTCGCCGTAAAATCATCTTAAATATGGTCGGAAATACGAGATATATGAACATAAATGTATAACAACATCTTCACTATCCTATATGACATAAAAAAAAACCAATCGTAAAGAATCTTGTCACAATAAAAAAGACAACGACATCTATTATACTCTAGACACGAACACAAACAGAAAACGGCAATTTGACCACAAAACTTATAATTACAACGGTACCACCACACCACATGCAGTAAGAGGCGTACAATTGCAATGAACTAGTTGATATTCACGATATAGGTCGACGCCGAAATTGTAATGAATTAGTAATAAAGATCAGCGGAAGCCATAAGAAATATTGAAAGGTGTGTATTACAGTATTAATGTTCATTTTATAAGGTAATTGTTTACCTTGATGATTAAATTAAAAAAAGACCTTATTTAAATTGACAAAAAATACTTTTTTTATTATATTCGAGCCTGCGAGGCATTAAAGACAATATCTACAACACAACTGATACGTACGGAGGACTAAAGTCGTAAGAAAAAGCATTGAAGAATCGAACGTCTAATAAAATTTCATTAGGGACTTTATAGTATTCATTATTCTTCACAAGCTGAACCCTAACTGCGAGCAGGTGAAGGCAGCATCAGGTGAACAAGCACCTGCTGATACAGTTGTAGCGAAAAAACTTGTAAAAAGTATAAATAATCATCATGCCAGCGAAGCACGTGGAATTCCGACTGTTCCGTTGTGATGACCACGAAATGACATGCTCGCGTAATTACGCTGTTTTTGGTGATATAAATAGTTTGGTAATCGTTGTGAGATGTTTGGTTACACGTTTAAGTAGGAGACAAATTATGTAATAATTCAAGTTGTACAAAACAAAAGCAATTGTTGTGACAAAAAAGAATTGTTAAATTTCTTTATATACATGTGTGTTATTATGATATTAAAGTCTAACTAAAACAATCATAATGATCAAACGACGGCCGACGGAATTTGACGGCCTCTGTGCGCAGCGGTAGTACGCTTGTCTGTGACACCGGAGGTCCCGGGTTCGAATCCCGGTCAGGGCATGATGAGAAAAGAACTTTTTCTGATTGGCCTGGGTCTTGGATGTTTATCTTTTATCTAGTATCGTTGAGTTAGTATCTCGAAGTCTCGAACTTACTTCGAGGCTAACTCAATGTGTAATTTGTCCCGTATATATTTATTTATTTTATTTTATAATTAAACAATTTAACGATCAGGTTGAAATGAAAAGTGATGCCAATAGCAGCCTAGGAACACCACTAATTATATGGTCCTATAACTTTTTTAGGTGAAAAAATGTGCTGGATGCACATTACCTGTTGAAAGCTGGCCAATGTCCAGTACTAACCTAAGGTAGCTGAAATGTTGATGATGAGTAACACAAATAATTAAACTTATGCTCAACAATTTAATAATAATTGCCGTTTATACTTCAACTTCCACCATACCACCTTCATTACTATTCGAGTAAAGTCTGTATACTTTTCTCACTGTGTTGAGATGGCCGCCGATAATCTCACAAAGGCTATCCCATAGCGACGACACAATAATTCGATAGAAAGTCTGGCTAACCTTTTGAATGCAAAATAATGGAAAGCTCACTTTCAGAGACAGTCCATCCTCCAACTTTTCCTGGTGCGCAAATGGTGTGTTGAAAGGTCTAAGATAGCTATTACGACAGAATAGTTTATAATATTGTTGCTAAATATATCCTAGATTCAATTTCAATCCAGAAAACGAGACAGGAATAGATGCAAATAAGGTTATGCTTACATCACGAGTATGGTGGTTTACCTTAGAATATTAAACTGATATAACAATATTCAAAGTTTCATGTAGCTTTCTACGCCAAGAAAATCACTAATATTGATGAAGGAACACTTACAAAGCGTCTAGGATACCACTAGTAACTGATAAGTGATAAAAAAAAATCAAGTACCTAGCACCAAATAGTACTCAATTAGATACAGTTACTAACTGATACTGTCGTAACATCAATATTTGAAACAGGCATACCAGCTACGTTCTAAAAGCTATCCGATGGTTATTCTTAACTGAAGGACTGAAACAGGTAAGAACCAACACTGATTAACATACTACCACAAACTATTTATAAGAGTAGGAGGTCTCTCTCATTTCTATGTTTACGGACACAACATCCACCTATGCTTGGGAGTGGCCATTTGCTGACATTTCCCATTCTCTATGTTATCTCCGTCTCATATTAGCGTGTTTTCAGTTTCATACGTTGCGCTACTGAAAATTATTGGTTTAGTTAGTTTTATATTTACAGGTGGCCTGTCTAACGCCAAGCACGCCTTAAAAATGCTATTGCTGTACGTTCGTGAAAGTGCTCGTTCCCTTGATCGCCTCTTACTTTAATTAATCAGGTACCTTGTCTAACAAACAATTCAGACATCTAGTTATACTCACTGCATAACAAAAAAATATTGAATCAATATCTACTTCGACAATATCGATCCAAAAGACAAATAATCGAATGATGACAATTAACACCAGCGATTTACTGACTCAATACCAATATATGCTCATTAACAACCACGTGCGAAAACCGATCAAACAAACAGACGATCGTGTTACCGATCATGATCAGCCGTTAACGGTCACCGACCGGTTCCAAATCGCAGATATCGATGTATCAATGACCGGTACCTGTTTAGATTTATCGTTAAACGTCTTTTGAGACTGGACAAATAAATCTTTGGTAACAGGTTTGATTGTGGTAAAGGTTAAGCATAATTTTTAAACAAAACGGCGACTTTGCCGTGTTCACATTTTAAGGGAAAAAGTTTAAAGAATATTTGGCTAATTATCTGACGATGTTTCTTGTCTTTACTGGGTTTTTAAAAAATTGTAACCAATTTAGAAAAAAAACATACATTCACGTTTATATCCCTTGCGGAGTAAACAAAACTAACAGTCAGTCCATGTTCAGCTATATATAGATATGGCTTGATGATAGAATATGTCAATAAAATATGTAATATGTTTCACAAACTCCAATATTACAATGGACAATATAGAAATTATTATTAAACAGATGATGCAAAAAATGTCGGAAACTAAAAATATTCAACGGCACACGACTGACACAAAAACTTGACGCGAAGAATGGGCTCCATAACTTTTAATGCTCATGCCCATTTCGTTTAGGATACTGCCGTGAAACATAGAGACTTTCTGGCCAACTGACACATTTAAAACGATGCTTGTACAAGTTGTTACCTGTCTAGATGTTTTAACTGCATGTCACTTAAAAGTGGCTACATTAACAGTGGTGAAGTGCGAATTGGCAAGAGAATTTTGCGTACTAAACAAACAAGCTACGGTAATGTTTTATAATGATCGGTTTTGGGTGGCTCACATATAATTCTAATACTTATTGTGACCAACGCACATTCCTTGTTTCACTTTCGATTCATTGTAAGACTACCCAACTTAAGGGCATGCTATAGAACAACATAAAATAAAGAAAATTATGGTATGTTTGCTTGGTTGCTCTTATTCGACATTATTGGCTATGTTTTTAGACCTTTCTCACAAATATATTTTTTTCGATGCCCTTTTACACAACAAAAGAGCATCAACTTAATCCTATAAACTAGTGGGACAGATGGCATTTCATTAAAGCTGATCAAGGGGCTAGCCTCTTTACAACACCTAGCAACACCTTCTCAATAGAGTTTCCGCATGATTTCGCTTCGCAAATACTTCGCCTCACTCGACCTGTGATAAAACTGAAAGTTTCCCATTCTACATAATTATTCGCGGTAGGTGCTATTTTGTGCCCAGTTAAGAAAAGGCGTGTGAAAGGTGTCGTAAAAGGCGACTAAAGGATAGGCTTATAAACTTGGGATTTTTCATTTAGGCGATAAGCTAGCAACCTGTCACTATTTGAATCTCATTTCTATCATTAAGCCAAAAAGCTGGCCGTGGCTTTTCAGTATTTCAAGACTGCTGGTTCTGTCTATCCCGCAAAGGGTATAGACGTATGTATGTAAAGAAAAAAAATTGATCACGAATATATAAGCGAGGATTACTATTACTCACACATGGCCTATACATGATAACTGAAAGTATTTTTAGCGAAATTGATAATGTTATCAATCTTTCGTACGTCATCAAATGAAATCAGTTTGTACATGATTTGAATGTTAATTATTTTATGCTTAAAACAGTTAAGAATTTGTACGGATTTTCCTTAGATTATCTAGTTATCACGTGTCAATAAATGTCAATGCTAATATAATGCACAGTTTCATTAATATCAAAGCTATATTCACGGAAATAGGCCAGACAAACCAATCATATTCCTCGTTCTACTTATTAATAGGAATACAATTATATGCAGTACTGAGAACCGATTAGTTTCTACAGAACTGTAATAAGTAAGGGCTTGTACACAGTCTTGGCAATTTGCAATAATAGGCGCATCGTCTGTTTAATACTTGCTTATCGGATTTGAAGTGGAAGATGGCACCTACATTCTTCATCTTTGAGGTACTAAAATAGCACAATTCTATGGATGGGCGTCTAGATTTGATGCAGAAACATTGTACGAAGGAAAAGAAACTGATATAATCTCACAACGTTAACATATTTGTAGTAGTATGAAAGAGTTGTATAGAGCAGGTAAGGCCTACTAAAGGCTGACACACTTAATTAAAAATCTTGCTTGTTAGAGTATTATGCGAGTTTTAAAAGGTACAGATAACATACAAATTTGTCCGTTGCACGTCTGCGTCCATATTAAGATAGAATGAGTACTTAAATTTAAGTGACTCCTTTACACCCCCTCAAGGCGTTCATGTATTATATTGTTAAACTCATCGAACAACATATAAATTACATCTTAATATATGGCAGTATCAATGCGGTTGTTGCGGTGACCGGCAGCATCGTGTCTGTCATTATTGTCTGTCTGTGTGTCTGTCGCCACGTGGTCTGACCGCAGATGACCGGCAGGATCGATTTCTTCCCGTTATCGCACGTGCAGACCCGCCTGATTGTCAATCCAATATTATTTCAAGGATTCCTTCGGTTATTGGTTTACCTCTAATGTATGCTTACTACGTTACTAATATTTAGTTGTAGCGAGACAATAACCATGTGAAATTACTTCTTAATAAATTTTTCAATTATATTTCCTTTCGAACACGGACTGGAAAAAGTGGATGTCTAATGAAGTTATTTGTCTTTATGAAGTTATTACGCATCCATTTCAATTAAACGTTCTGCTTATAAAATTTGCCAACGAAATTTTATTGTCTAGATGACCAAGTCGATCTCATAGCAGTAATAAATCGAAGAAGCTTAAAACTTACAATAAAGTCTATTAATCTTACATTCGATCAACAACCAATTAGCTATAACACTAGGCATTGCTTTAAGCTTCCTTCGTGATTCGACCATCGAATAAACATCTAACTGTAAACTTGATTGGTGTATCGAGTTGCTATAAATCCACCTTATTCTTCCCAGCGCAGGCGCAGGGCGCGGCCTCCGTTAACATCTTCGGCTGCCCCCGATCCACGCGCCCATTCCGACTGGAAATTAATATGGCAACTCGATTCAGTTACTCGATTGCTTAAGTCGTGTGACCTAGTAGTTGAAAACTGCGATATGTGTGACGACAAAAAAACAGTTCCAGATTACAATGTGTATATAAAAGATTGGCTATATTTTGTTTAATAATGGGTCGAAGTAACATACTGTTAACGTTTAATTCAATAGTATGAAATCAATATAACGACAATTCCCTTTTTTATTAACAACTCTTTTAACAGATTTTAACTCGTTCTTATTAATATGATAAATATCATTCTAATAAATAAACTAACCGTAAGCAATAGATCCAATACCTTTTTGAATCCGAATCGCCCATAACCGTACCATAAGAAAACATCCTGCTAAAGCCAATTTACGTTACATTCCTGCAAGGAACCGCGTTCAACTTTACAAAGTCATTATTCCATAGCCACGTATGATATAGCTGCGCGATTAGAAGCGATGAATTTGATAAATCTAACCCGTTTGTTCTGTTTACTCAGTGGGTGATTTAAAAGACGAGAGATGTTAATAATGGTGGATCATTTATATCCGCCAAAAATGCTACGGTTACTCGGCAGCTCGATAATTTTAAAACTTTCATTACCGATATATAGTGCATCTTATATTCGCTATTGCTCCATTATATTTTTTTCAACTGTACACTCACACCTAAAGCATACCACATACATACACATTCATAACTTTATTCCATACGGAATGAAAATGAAGCAATAATCACTAGTATTGAACAGTATATACCATACCTATTTTGATACACGTAACTACATTTTGTAGCTTATCTCAGCAGCAGCAACAGTGGAACACCACCTTAACTCCATATACATATATTATTTCCCATTGCGGCAAGTAAACCAATAACCCTTCAAACACAGGGAAGTCTATTAGGGACAATCGAGATGAATGTGGACAGGTTTGAAGACCTAAAAGTGGAACTGGGCCTCCGGTTTCGTGCCGATCGTGAGTATTTCTGCCCGTTGAGTCTTGTTAGAGATTTACTAATTACGATATGCTCTGTTAAAAAGTTACTGCAAAGTTAAATTTTTATTCGTTGGATAAGATAAAACTTAATGACGTCATTAAGGGATAACCTGCGTCCCTTTTTAAAAAATAAATTAATTTCTATTTCTAAAGAAGACTGAATTAAATGGTGGTTTGGAATGAAAGGCTTTTACGGAGCGGTCGTACAAGTGTGAATTAGCTTTCCAGATCTTTGATAATCCTTTGGTTATAGTGAATTCAAAGTTAACTTTACCGGTAGAAATAACGGGGTCAATTGTTTTTGAATACCTAAGTATATATACATACGCGAAATTTTGTGCTCTAAAATGTCAAATTTATTTATCTTATAAAAATATAATCTTTATCTGTAAAAGAATAAGCAGAACCTCAAGTTAGCAAAAATACTTATAAATGGAGACCTCACATAAAGATAAGACGTCGCCCAGTCTGCCCTCTGCTATGCCGCAAGACGTTTAAAGATTTCACGGTCTGTCAGTGCATCGTCATCCCCGTTCCGATCAGTACTCGATTTGTACGGTCTGACCCGTAGGAAATAGTGTTTCTGAAATTGTGCTTTGCTCATTTTCCTCAGCAAACTTAGACCGATTTTAATGAAACTTTTGTTCTGTAGTAATTCTAGTAAATACTTTACTACAATTATTATCCACCACTGAACCATATTTCATCGAAATTAGCACACGGCACAGAGTTTTTAGAATTGTTACTAATTAAAATGCAAATGTTTTCTCTTCAATAAAATTATATGATAAAGAACATGATTTTTTAGTACCAATCGGTACAATTAGAAATACAACATTAATACTTCACTGAATCACTCACATGTAAATATAAAAAATAAATGTCCGGAAAATGTATTGATCGATTACAATTATTTAAAAATTATCAATTACAATAATTTATTTTTAATACGCCCCGCGTCGAGATGCTATTAACTATGTAATGTATGTCGTATCTATATTGTTTATCGATGTGCGGTTTTAATCCTTTGCTATTTATAATACACATTACAAAGGTCAATATCTAAAAATAGAAGGTATCATAAATTTAGCGCATGTTATCATCACAATTTTCTTAGAGACGCTACTTGCATACTTGTGTCGCTAAGACGAATTAATAAGTTTCTTATAGAAATCGATTTATTCGTTAAAGCACCTTGGGATACCCTTGGCATATGCGTCACGGGTAAATTAATATATCTACAAAAGCCACCAAGAGGAAAACTACAGAAACTGAAGTCAATTCTAATAACATGTCCTCCAAAGGCGAAAAGCTACTTAAGTCTGACATAACATTAATTTATCAAAGTAATAAATTTTGCAAAGGAAGTCGCTTAATGATTCTTCGGACGGCATATTAATTACCTTTCTTAACGAGATGATACGAAGGCAGTCTATTATTTATATGCGTAGAAAATCATAAAGATATAAATTTTTTAAATCTTTTTGATGTCCCGAAAGATGAGAATCAAGAGCAACAGAGGACAGAAACAAATGAAATTTAGAACAAGGTCAAGAATTGTCTCAGGAAACTTAGAAATATACAATGCAGTACCACTTACAAGAGAATCGTGGGATTCTAGTTTGAAAATCTTAGACAAAGTCGAAACACAACAATAGTGTACTAATCCAAATTGGTACAAAATTTATTTGTAGCGTCTCTAGACAATTCATATCTAGTTCATTCATTCGAAATAATTTCGATGTCAGAAATGAAATGACAAGAAGATGAAGTGATTGTTGGTCAAATGTGAAAGAAACATTGTGAGGTTGTGACGGTCGAAATGGCAAAGTTATTGAACGTCAATTATGTTGGTTTGGCTAGACGTGACAATGGCAAAAATCAGGGAATCGTGCGTAGAGATTTGGAGAGCGATTAGTCATATCTGACCAACAATATAAATACCGCCTTTGTATCGTTTTATACTATTTTTATTTCGCTTGTCTGTAGAGAAATATTGTTCCCTTTAATAAGATTTTTGTAAGAGAAAATTGATGATTGTGAGATGATTTCAATAGATCCTGTCAATTCAGTCTTCAAAAAAAATTTTAATTGCACATTTTTGTGAACCTTTATTAAAATGTTTAATTGATCTTCAACATTACTCTGAAATATTTGCTGGATAAGATACTCTAGTAACTGGGGCCCGTTAGGCAACTTATGTATGATAGATAAGTCATCAGGTTCACGTAAAGTAGGGAAAAACAGTGTAACTGTTGGAGTGATTACAAAACATTCCCTGGGACCTATTTGAAATTACCTATCACCGTCTAACGGTTGTTTTGTTGATCCATAATGTTTTGCCTCAAGACCCATGGTTTTATCGCTGGTGATTCGCATTATAGATTAAAAGCGTTCGCTATCTCTTACATGATTAGAATACATTTTCATATCCAATTCATAGGAATCTAAAATGAAAACATTAACAGCATATGCTACTAACCTGTAACAAATCCTTTTTTCATTATGCCTCAAAAGAATGACACAAAAAGTATAATATATAGATACTAGTTTCGTTATAAGTACCTACGTACGTGGCATCTAAAAATAAATATCAATTCTTGAAGTACTTAAATAAAAACTAATTGTGATTGTAAGCGTGATCTTGAGTTGTATGAATTCAAAGCACACTCCAATTTAGCAACTAAGCATCTTTTGTTCCATATAAAAAATATTTATTACATTACGAGCACTATCCAAGAAAAAAGTTTATAAATTAATAAATTTTACTTAAATCCTTTTATGCTTATACTCGTATTACGCTTTATTTCATTCAACAAAACCTTGTAAAATATTAAAAAACTTTTCAAATTAATTTACTGCACTTACACAGCGACTATCATCGTGTGAACGAGCATTGGCAGCGTGGAATCAATGTCAAGTTCAGCAAAGGCATCGAACAGCCGCGGGCGGCGCGTAACAATCCAATAACCAACGCAATTGCTATCTCTAACAGCGACGTGTAATGGCCACAGAACGCAACAGTCTTATCTGATGTCTAGATATCTTCCTTGTTCTGTGGTTGCGGATTGGATGTTCAAAACTGACCTAAAATAGCGACAAGTTCTTACTCCACATTGAATGTCAGTATGAGTATTTTTTCTCAGTCGAACACTCTTGTCAGAGTGGTCGTAGTTGCGCAGATGAGGTACATGGATATATGTATGGATATTTACAAATAAGAATAAGATGAATACTACAAGTCCCTTCCGTAGTATATCTTCTTTAAAGCACCGATGAGCTTTAAAAGGTCTAATTCGATGAGCTGTGAGATTAGAAAGGTGATAAAACTGGAGTAATGAATGCAATATAAAACTGACGCGATATAATAAATGAAAGACGTATGGATCTAACTCCCCTTTATTGTTCTGTTATAATTTTATATCATCGCACACCATAAACAGACCACAAACCACAATCGTATAGAAATAAACATGGCATTTAGAAATATCATAACATCATAAAATTCAACGAAGTGTGATCTAACGGTAGCGACATCAAATCGTCAGAAGTTTCACAGTTGAGCGGTTCTGTGTAATATTTCACTGTTGGTATTCATCACATGAACGAATGATTTGTTGGTGTCAAGGTGAAGTGTACGACGACAGACGGTGATATTTCGATGTTGCTGACTAATCAATCAAAAAATTCATCATCATATAGATGTGCCTGCAGTGTATTAGTTTATGGTATATTCAAGCAGAATGTAACCATGAACTGAGATGGTTTAGATTCTTCTAGCCCTAAAGGGACCACCCTTTAGGGCTAGGAGAATCTCCTTTCTTGTGAAAGAGCCCGAGGCTCGCCTATATGGTTATAGGCGGGCCTCGGGCTCTTTCAGAAGACAGAACGTTTAAGGGACAAAAACCCAGTGGATGAAAATTAATCAATGGAAAATTTGAAATATTAAAACTAAACAACACTATGTAGGTGCTTAACAAAAAATCCATGAAGACATCATTCCTTAATCTCCTTAAATTAAACAATTATAATTACATAAATCTTGTATGTCATTAGCAATGGCGGAACAGCATCATCAACAAAAGCTAACACGTCATTGAGGCCAGCAATTGTGGGCACAATACCAATTAAATACTTGCCTCTGATATGTTTAATTGGATAATACGTCCATAAAATAAAAGTACTTACATGTTTCTTTAATGATGTAGGTTTAAAGTTAGTTAAAATTTTCACAAAAAATTACGAAGTTTTAAAACAGAGATTCGAAAGATTTGACGCTATCTATATAAGTTGTAATATTGGGCTAATACGGGTTACTATATAAAGTAGGCCTTAATACTCGTAATACTCATTACCATTTTTCAAAAAACGACGGATTTATTGATTTTAAAAATATACCTTTTCCAATCTGAAAACTGTGCAAAACACTAATGAACATGGAATTTTTCGAAACGACTGCACACATTGTCCGACCGGAAGTCATTGGAGCCAGGAAATGGCGGTGGAACCGACAGACCTAATAGCATTACCTCATCTGCCATTAATTACAATGTCAAAGGTAAAACAATTACTCGGTTAACAACGTTATCATCAGCTGTAATCTTCTAGTCTAATGATATAAATACAAAAATCAATACTAGACTAACATTTGGAGATTTTGCATCACAATTTTTGTGTATTTTATTTTATCTTCAACAATCATCTAAACTACGAAACTGTTAGAATTTAAAGTTATCGCGACTTTTCTTTCAGTTTATTTTATATAATTATAGGTAAATAATAGTCTTCCATTATATTTTTGTCTTTTGGCACGCATACTATCTGTGAGTGCATTTAGGTCGCTTCTTATAAGTAAATTAACATAACTGTCTTCAACAACACTGGTTCATATTTAACTCTTCCATTAATCAAACTCCTAATGTGCAATATTACTTATTACATGTTGTAAGCCGCTAAGCTGATTTATTCTGATAATAAGGCTTCTATGCCAAAGCCAAAGAAACCAGTCGGCGACAGGTCCCCGCGGCAATCGATGAAGTTACTCATTACTATGCGAGTGATAATTTCTACTTAAAGCTCATTTTCTTAGAGTGTATGCTCAATGCGAACATACTTTCGGGTTACAATAAATTACAACATTGATATTTTATTTAATTATGAGAGGTATAAGGGAAAAGATATACACAAATAAAATAATGAGATAATAGAAAACATAAGGCATAAGTTTCAAAACTTATAGCATCTTCTTCCTCCTGGGGTTAATTCCAGTTTCATCATAACCTGGTAGGAACTCGGGTGCCCTTTACACTATAATTCTGTATTGCAAATTAGATAGCCAAAAGCGGCTTTCGTCTGACCACCACAACTTTTGCAGGGTATTACTTGACATGTAACATTGACACTTAAAGCAGAATAAATTTAAAAGCTCATAAATTGCAATCTCAATTAACAAAAATTTTCCACAGTTTTGGAAATTGTTATCGGTGAACACGCACCTTAGCAGTAAGAGCGATGAATAAATAACGGTATGTAGGTATATTAATGCCGCATTTGTCAGAAGTCATAAATTACTTATAAATATCAGTTCCATGCGATTTATTCTAATAAGAAAAAAAATAGTAGAAAAACATATTTATCAGAACCAACTAAAAGCATTAAAAGTAACTCTAATAATGAAGAATTAGTCTCGCAAAACGAGAATAAGCTGATTTGTGGCAAAACGATTAAAACACCGAAATATAACGAACACAAATAGTTCAAACTTGTAAACCTAAACGGATTTGTTATTCAGTTTTTCGAAAAAAATTTAATTGAATTTATATAAAACATACATAAAAATCTTCAAATTTTATAGAAAATCCTCAAGTTATCACAGAAATTTGTACATAGTAAATTCACAGTAAGTGATATTTACGACACACATCTGTATATACTTGCTCCTAATCATCGTAAATCAGAAGTAACAGGACTTTCTGGAGCGGTGTGGTACGGCAGTAAACATGTCGTTGGAGCTCGTAATTATTGCTACGGCACGCGGGGTGTCGATGTTGATACTGGACCATTATTTAGTATCAGTGGAGCAGATTAACGTGATGATGGAACTGGCTATGATGAAAACACAGCAGGCGGCATATTGGTCGTACTGATTAGCCAGCACATACGACTAGTGTTGTCATAAATTAAACTCGAACTAAATAACATCTTACTAGATCAATTAAAATAATTAAAGATAGATAATCTAGGCAAGATCTCTAAAAGTAAAGCATAAGACAATGTACATTGATTTTTCATTGAGAAATATTTGATGAGTCGAGAGGAAGAAAAGTAGAGATTGTGTACGACATAATCAATTTGATCTAGAGTAAGTACCATCGCCAGTATTATACCGACTGGTACAAGTTTAGAATTAAATTCTTATGAATTGAATATAATCACAAACTGACCGAGAGCGAGATCTCGATCAAAGAAACTCGATATCAAACACAATAAAATTGCAATAAATCCATTCGTTACATTTCTCTAGACGTCGAGACATTATTCTCATAACCCATGATCGATACCAGCGATCGATTCACTTTCGCTTATTCGATTCTTATCGCAAAAAGTAGTTGAGCAGGCGCTGGTTCTTTCCTCTGCGGGTTCCTGCTTCTTACAATGAAATCCGAATCATTTGAAAAAGCACTTTATTGAAAACGGAACCAAACAAAGGTTGGACTCCTACAACTTGCTGGGTTGTGCTTCATTCACCGAGAGCGATGTGATTGAACCCAGATTGTTCGTATCCTTGAGAACTTGTTATTGAATAGTGTTATATAAAGTCATGTGAAAATTTGAGATGTTCACGTAATACGCAAACAAACTTGTGCGAGAGCTACAGTGTATATTTAGATTTCTCAGCCATTAGTGTCGAATCCAGATACGCATATGATATTTCAGCTAAGTTTTTACGGTCTGCTGGTTGCCTAATACTACCTTGGAAACTGAAATCACTTTTATTCTACAAAAACACATGAATATATGTATGATACGTTTTTTGTTCATTAAGATTCATTGTAGTGGACGTTCGGATAAATAACTTTTTTATTTTTTGAGTACAACGGTTTAATTCTCAAGGATGTTCCATTTCGTTTTCTTGCAAGAAGTGTTTCTATTCATTCGATCATTTCAAGAAACCGTTAAGTTAACGAAGATACCAAACACACAACCATGTTCCCACGACTGGAGTTAACATCCATCAGTTTGATCGACGGTGGTGACTATCGCATCTCACGTCAGTACCTTTTTACATTAATTGGGATTGTAAATACTTATTGATAAATAATAGTCACCGTTTTGACATAAGTTATAACGATTGAGAAGATTTCCGTTCTGGCTGCTTTCTACCCCATCTCTTTGATACAATACTCTGTTCCTAGTGATTGGGTTAAAAAAGATTTTTTAAACATCACAACGTTAACCGACAGTGATATGAAAATAATTTTACAAAGACTTAAACAGAATTGTATCGTAGTGAATATCCCAACACCAGCACTTCTAAATTATGAATTGTATAATTGCATTCTATCTTTGATCACTCTTCTCATAAACATTTCACTAGTCAATTCAATATGAACTTTCTATAGTTGGGATAACGGTAAAAATGGCATGAGTGAAATAAACAACAGGTTGTGCCAACGTGTGGTCTACTCATAAATTTCGATTACAACCTCCTTTCAGACCTGCGGAACATGGTTGTTCTTGAATGCACTCAGATAACGGATTTGCACGTATGTTGTTTTGATGCCCACGACCCCTCAACCTTTGTTTCATGAGAAGAGAAGTAAACAAACACTGCGTTTTGAATTTATTATATCAATCATTGGAGTTTATTGATGACGTAACAAAACAACATTTTCAATTTATACAGGCAAAATTGTGTCACAGATTTTGGAAAGAAACCACAGACACACTCTCGTTTCCCTTTATAACTTTAATTTTATTTTGTTATACAGGTGACTTTAAAATCATCCGCATCCTTTGAATTTTAAAATTGTTCCCATAATTCTGATTTATTCAAGCCTGTCATTACGCAAATTAAACATAATGTTTTCTACATTTCTTTAAAGCTAAAAACCTAAGTTCCACACTTTGCCCACGTCACAATTGAAGGCAGCAATGGAAAAAGAGGCTGCAAGATTAATTTTTACAAGTTCATTGACCGCACTATATCTATCGCGGCGGGCCTTTTAACATCGCATCGGACTTGCATACTTGGCGAATTTACATTTCTGCGTAACGCGTGATAGCATGCACTTTGTGTGATAAAATAAAAACTGCACATTTACATCTTCTTACATTTAAGAGCCAGTTCTTATCGGCAGGGTTGGTTTTACATTAAAAAATGTAAGTAAATATAGTTTAATAAAGTATTTTTCTTTAAAAAAGGTTTTTTAAGATTCATTAAATGCTTGTTTTTTTAATGTTCATTAAGCGATTTAAAGCTAAACCGATGTTTCTGTTTTTTTTTTGTATAGTATGTAATATCTGGCAATCATAATCTTAATTGAAATGGAAATGAAATTACACTTTAAAAAAGTCATTGAAACCGTGATTCCTTGTAATTGACGTTTGAGTTTAGAAATAGGCTTACCTTTGTTTCCGATGTTACTTGTTCCCTTGTGATGTCATCTGAAACAATTAAAATGATATTTTTTACAAAAACTGTTTCCGGCAAATTATTCTTTTTTATAAAACAGTAAAAATGGTTCTGTAAATTAAACATAAGTATTTTTCTTTAACAAAAATATAGAAGTCGACATACGAATTTTTGTCAGTTATCCTGAACAACTGAATGGATCTAAATTTTTCTTGTTTTCAAGGAATTAACCCTGGGCACCATTTAGGCCCTAGTTAATTTAAGCGATTAGTGTCCATCGTGCGTTCAAATTTTTGAAAATCCACGCGGTCTAAGTCGCAAGCAGCAACTAGTTAATATACGAACAATATCAATTTCCAATTAATGCGATTGGTCTTGTGAGTTAGACTTCACAGCCTAAAAAATTCAATTTGAGAACACAACAACGCCACAGTCTAGTAAACTTGCAAGATGTCGCAGAATAACGATGCTTCATAGAGCACCATGATGAGGGTCGATGACCGGGGAAACCCGGGGTTAGAAAATTGTCGTTATGCTTTCTTTATGGACAAGTAGCTTTGACATAGTTGATTTATGACTTTACAACGTGCGATGTAAATTTAGTAAAATCGTACCGGGACCATACTTCAATATTTTCAGAATAACACACCGATTTTCGCAAATTCCACGGGAACTACAGTTTTTACTAATAAAAAGTACTCTATGTGCTTCTCTAATCTGTTAATAATATAAATTTCAAGAAAATTGGTTCAGTAGATAACGCGTGAAGGGGTAACAAACAAACAAACTTACTTTCGCATTTATAACATTAGTTGGAATTGTAAGTTAAACACAAAACTCTGCACAGCACTACCGCTAACCGTTTTATTACACGTCAGATGTGTGGTATTATTCCGGTGTTTTGCATTGCAATAATAATAAAGGCCGACTCGTAAAACGTAAGATAATAATCATGTTACTTAACAGCAAAGGCGCCGCTTTATTTAATTTTATTCTCGTCTTGCACTTTAAAATTAACATCTATCAATTAGTTTTAAAGTTTAACTTTCATCTTCTTCTTAAATATTTCATTTAAAATTTCTAATTATGGAAAAAACTAGCATTTAGACTGGCTCTGCACCCATCGTGGACACCCAATAATTGACATACCTACATACATATCATAATAGATTTTTAAATTCACAACACCTTCTGATTTTCAAATACACGCCATACAGCATCTCAAGTTATCTGTGTTCATAAATTGGTTAATAAATAAAAAGACAAAACCATCCTACTAGCACAATCTGGTAAAAATAAAACAATACTTTCTTATTAATTGAGGTTAAATATCTCAAAAGAACAAAGCATCTTCAATGTTACAAATCACATGTCATTTCTATACTTCTTTCAAACCTACAAAAATGCAATCAACTAAGCTTTATGTGCTGCAGTCACGCATGCGCTTTAACTTGCCTTCATACATACATATGATAACGTCTCTTTCCCGGTGGGCTAGGCAGAGATTGCATCGTTCTAATTGCTACGATTCTTGAATACTTATTTTTGCATCATCAATATTGTACGGTAATCTTAACTCAAAAATATCCGATTAGATCAAGGAGCATTCGTCTAGGCCTTCCTCATCCAACGTTTACATTCACACTCTTGTACATATATTTAGTCAATTTGTTTTCATTGATCCACTCCGCTCCACATGACAAAATCATCTTACCATTCCTTTTTCTGTCATCATCTTTTTGTCTTTGTTTTACCAACTCTCTCATCTTGACGTGTTCCAAGTCGCACCATCCGCCAAAAAGCTTCACGGATTGTGGCCCACATTACGGTATACTAGCTAAACGACACAAAATACTTCATTCATCATTCGAGACCCAAATCAATCAAAAATTCAAAAGCTATGTTTAATCCGAGTAAGTTGGTTTTTACGAACTTGCAAAAAAAAATACAAACGAAACGACACTTTTAGTAAATTTGGGATGTTAATGAGTTAAGTAAAATGGACAGACGAGACATAATACCTGAACATTCAACAAATGTTCATTGAGCAGCTTAACGACCCAAATGCATGGCTAATCTTCTAATGGTTTCCGCCTTAACGTAAATTAATGACAACATCAGAACGTTTTTTTGTAAAATTTCAAGGCTGAAAATAAAGCGTTTGTAATTTTGATTCAGATTAAAATATATTGGAATGAATGTCAAATATTTTTATCTTAATTCAAATCAAATAACAACTTTATTTGTAATCACAAAATTGTTTGAGCTGTCTTTAGTTTCTGGTAGCATTATTTGGCCAGATCCCATCGGCCCTCCTGACCCATTAGAATCATTTTCAATCACAGTATGTCTGAGAACTATGCATTTCAAAATTTTATTTATGTACACTTGCAAGACTATCAAGTAAAAGCATCTCATCGGTTCATCCTTTTACGACCTATTTAATAGAAGACAAATTAAGACATTAATAGCAATGTGTTTATCGTCTTTAGAAGTCAAGCAGAATGGTGACAATTCTGCTGAACCGTCTGCAATAGAATTGAACATTATTAAGTATTGCATGTCTACATTGCTTTCTTTTCGCACGGATATTATCAGTAAGACGAATCGTCTCTCATCTCTACAATCCTTCTTAGGACTAGACGATTATTTAGACAAATACAAAGATTTATTTTACGAGCTTTGCTCAGTGCATTCACCCTTTGCGCGTGACAAACCCATCCTGGCATGACATTATAACATATACATACATTACAGTTCCACGGAAACCAACATCTACAACATCCATGCGCGTGCGTAGGTACCTACACCTATCACAAAGACATGAAACAATTTTCGAGTACTACAATTGCATTCGGTAATTTTTTTACGAAAATTATAAATGTGTTAAGTAATGTGTATTTATGCCAAAATTATGGACAAGATTAACTAAATGATGAATGTTTATGTTGCTTTTCACGAACTTTATTTGCTGATAATACGATCAAGGGATGCAATGAAAAAACAGAAATATCGCTGACAAGAAAGGGAGTAAAATATAATATTTGTTTCAAGAACAATGATCTCTTAGTAGATCCATAAAAACCTCCTTTGACCAAATGGGTCTCGTTCCACAATCTGATTTTGTTGATTGTACAAAAACACTACATGCCGGCAACGTTTTACGAAAAGCGGATTACCGTACGATCAATTTATAGTTCATTGCCTTGTTTCTGCGATTAAGGTGTAATATAAGTTTTTCGTACCATGATGTGACTTAATTTGTGTAATTTATGTGGTTTCATAAAATCCACTTAAGTATTAAGACGAGTTAACACTACTGGCAAAAAATGATTTGCGTCAAAAACGCCATTACCAGAAACCAAACTATAAACTAGTGCCATTATGTCATTTTTTTTCGTCTTTCCCATTTCATATCCCATTCCATAAATTTTGCTGCAAATATATATAGAAGCCAAATTTGTCTGTTGACTATTAAACTTCAATGTTTGTAGACATTTTATAGGATTTTTATATATTATTATTACTTATATACCATCTCCCGTCCGGAGCTTCACCCATGTCTCAATTTTGTTCATTTAACTTTTGAATAATGAATGGATAATGTAACTATAACCCAATACGGGTTCAGGTTCCCAGATGAGAGTCACTTCGTGTTAAAACCTGACTCACCCAATTCAGAATCCATAGTCAAGGGCGTACCCCCCATATATATGATATATAGGAATATATAGGATACAGACGTGACTATATGTTTGTATGTATCAACAAAATAATAGCCAAGCTACCGATGAAACAGAATGCCAGTTTCGCGCCATCCTGCACTTGCCCGACAAGACCACACCGCAAAGGGGTTTTAAAATTATGCACACCGAGTTTACTGTTCGGATCTTATCAGTACGGGGAATAGTCGCCTCGGCTACCTCCGCCAATTTAACGCTGATATATTTAATAACACTAGTAAAACCAAACATGCAACCTACTTACATTGTAAATATCTGTTCCTTCACACGGTGATGTTACTGAAAGTAGGTATTGTTGATGAATTTCAAATAAATAAAATGTGTCAATTGATTCAATAAAACTCGAGGCAAACTCCACAATCTTAGTTGGACTTAACTTTTGCATGCTAATAAATAAAAATAACAGCTCCTGAGACAAAGTACTAAAACCATCAAACCAACGCACCACCCAAAAAAAAATTAAGAAAGTTTCAATTAGCAACAGGCAGTTTCTAACGTTAGATACACTGTGGCAAATAAGTGAGCGGCGACCAAGACAAAAACCAGGAATGGTCTCACGTAGGGGGTAATGATGTACGTAATCAATTTGTGATCAGACCCACCGCTACTATATGAGTTCATTTCTGGAATATCTGCGGCAAATCCACCCAATGGTCAGGAATGAAAGGACCTTGTGAAAGGAGTCTATGAACCACTTAGTGTTTCAAGGTGATTTGTAACAAGGTTAAACTTATTTTTTGTACAATAAGAATAAAATTTCTTTTTTGCACACAATATAAAAATTATCAAGGTACCTTGCCAACCAAAAATTTTCAATTTCGCAATGCAACAGATTCCGAGTTTTGGAGGTAACGATTGAGAATACAAACGGGAATTTGAAAATACTTTATGCTGAGAAACAGAGACAATGATATAAGCAGTAAAATTAAGTGATGCGCAAAATACGGCCTCATAATGCAGATTCTGTTATACCTTTAAGAAATCGTGTGATAAATACATTTAGGAATCAGCATAATTAGGCAAAATGTCAATCCGATTGTAGGTTGCGATACCCCGATGTGGTTTATTTATTTTGAATATAGAATTTATCATTACAGATTAAGTAAATCGGTACTAGCTAACAAGACTATGCCTAGTCTGCTGACAGGTCAGTTTAAGTATTGCTGCATCATATACAGTACAGTCAGCTTTCCGTTTAATATGAACTCCCAGTTATCTCTTCGGTGAATTAGACTCATGTTGTTGATCAACCCACATAAATGATGACACACGGTTCACTTCAACACTTATCAAGTAGGTGTTAGGTTACCCAATCGGATTTGCAACATAGGCATTATCTCCAACAATTGTTTTCTCCCTTTTTAGGTCACTTTGATTACACTTGAGGTAAATGATCCGAAAAAACCTTTTGATTCTCTTGCACTAATGGTTTGATAAAAATCATCGTTGTTTTAACGCAAATCCTGGAACTAACGACGACTATTGTATTTAGATTATTATTTGAATAATTTTGTGATGTAATAAGTGAATAGTGTAAAGCATTATTTTAGCAAACCACTGTTATTGTTAAGTACACGAACGCTTATCATAGATTCCCAACTCCAAATTTCCCTCTGAAATCGGTCTGCATCTAAATACATCAGCAGTTGATATTTTCATATTGTAATGACGATAAATCTTTATTTCATTAGATTAACATAAGTTACTTTTATCTCAGTCCCATTTCGGATAGATCAAACATAATAGGTAAAATTATGGCCTGAATTGTAGATACAAATGTAGACTACTCAAATCACCTTGTTCATATCTTATCTACTCACAAGACAGTCATCTGTTTATCACTATGTAAATGATGGCAACTTAACTAATGTTATACTTTTATAGATTTGTACAAGATATGGCTGTATGTTTTCCAAGCACAATAAAATAAAATAGGTACTATAATCCAAGAAATTTTGTTAACCTTTTTTACCCGAAAGATTATTAATTTAACATTTATCTAGATAATATGATTCGATGGAGATATTTCATTAGTGTCCTCTATGTCTGTTTTAACTAAATAAAGAATGTTAAACTTTTCAACCGCAGCCATTTACATTGTACAGGCATACTTATTGTAAGTAATAGGTATTCCACCAGCTCCCGCAGCACAGCACGCGACACGCTTTTTATTATGACGTGAAACGGGACAGCCATCGATTTTCGCGCGATATTAAAATCTCATAGGTACGTTCACAATCATCAGTACATTGTTTTTGAATAATCTGTAACAACTGATTTTAAACTTTCACGTTGCATTATACTATGAATTTATAAATAATACAGGTATAAAAATCGCTCGGTGACCGCGGGTCATTGTAACATAATTCGAAACGTCGGAGATAAAATAAAGGTACGTTACGTGCGCGTTATAACATGGTACATAAGAAATTAATGAATAATTTCTGCTGATTATCTTATATATTTAAAAAAAAAATATTAAGATTAATCATCACAGCGGGGCCATTCCGTCTCCTAGACTCATAAAATTCATTCCATTCGTTCCAAGTGCACTAAAACTGTGATGTTGATAAGATAAAGCGTGTTTACCAAACGAAACTGTAGGCTCAAGGACGTGACCTAAAACACTGCTATTAGGTTCCGATTGCAAATTAGATCTTATGTAAGAGTTGGAACACGTGAGTTGTGAAAACAATTCAGAAATGTGTTGTTTTAGGAGTCTTTGACTTGCACAGCTTTGCTCATTACTATATTCCTTTTGTTTTGCTATACTTTTTGAATTGTTGGACTTTACTGCCCACTAGAGTAACTGTACTCATTTAAAATCCTTTTAGTTTCTGTTCCCAGGAGAAATTTCGGGAATCCTCTCTTAGTGTACCCATATGTCACATAAGGAACCTTCATGCGAAATTTAAATCTCTTGAATCAGCTGTTTGGGTTGTGCATTAAATATTAACTCAGTCTATCATTTGATTTCCTCCTTTATACAGACATAAATAAATATAGAAAGAGTATGGGTTTCTGCACAAGCCTTTATCCTGTCTGCTTCTCTGGCTCGAATTGTCAATCCGATCGTAATATGTAGTTCGCGCACTTTCTTTAAAATTTTCTTAACAAATCTTTTGTAAGAATTAGTTTAAACAATACTTCCCTATTTCCCTCGCACCACCCACATGACATTTCGCTCTGTTTACAGGCGTGGGCGCAAGGCCGCGTCTAATATAGTGATTGGCCATTAACAGGTATTCTATTGTCTGTTTGGACAGTGGAAAGTGGGGACTCAATTAGCGACGATAACGAAATAAAACTGTTAACAGGCTATAAATCAGGCTGTTGACAGGCTGAGTCAGATCGGTATAGGAAATTACAGTATTAACACATGTGTGAACTATTAAGTACCTACTATAACATGTTTAGACATTACCGATTATGTTACACCCATACTAATATTTCAACATTTTTGGTAACTAGAACGGTTCTTGTAAATTCATTAACTTATAAACTATCACTTTTATTATAGCTACCTAGTTTACCTTCTACCACAGCTGTTAGCAGCAAAACTAAAGGCAATATAATGTAAATTATAGCTTTCGACACCAACTTGTGTCAAAAATTATTTTGCACTAATATGCTGTAATTGAATATATTAACATTAGATATTCCGTATTCATTAATCCTATGATTTGATACCATTTGCGTATTGCAGACTCACGTGCCACTCTTCATTTTATTTTATCCTAAAGCACTTAAATTTGTATATGATCTGCAGGTGACTGTACATCTAAGTTTTCTACATCAGTCCCCATCAGTCTATCAACTCTGGCACCTCGTAAATCGTCACTTCGTTATCACGAACCACTCGGTTGCGATCGCGCGTGGTAACTCAGTGCGCTATCGCCAACTTTACGATATCATAACAGCTGTTATCGGTTAATTAACGCACTTACTGCCTATGGATTCTGTTACGTTACTTATCTAAAAGAGGGTATTTTCTTATGAAAGTAAATGAGCGTCATTTATATTGTAGTTAAGGAATTTTAAAGGGATATTACAACAGTTACCAAAACACTGTAGAATTTTAAACTAATTAAAAGATACCGCATATGATACAAAAAATTATCTATAGCATCGCGTGATTCATGACTTTCAAAAGATGTATTAAAACCACAGAATACAGTGTTTTGAAACCATTAAATTGAAATAATAATTTCTAATTTAGAGCCACATAAAAACATGGATTTAAACTATATACTGAATCATCCCTTTAAAATTAATCGTCTTTCTATTACAGAAGGTGGAAAACTCGAGAGTGTAACGCGGTTAAGTAAATTATAAGAATATACGGAGCCCGGGGCACATTATGCTTTCTCTGGCGGAAAGCGAGCATCTAACTCAAGATCTGCTTTCCTCGCAGATTTCACACCACGGCTAATTTCTTGTCCCAATTTCCTTAATAGATGCACTGACACGTCGACTGAGTAATCGTTGTGTGAGACAGGTGAAATATTAATCTTAATGAAAATTTGTAGGTGTAACTAATAAACGTGTCAGAAGAAACAAATAAATTGGAAATCATGGTAGAGTTAAACTAAGATTTGCCACACATATTCGATATCTCTGGTAGAAATGGACTATTTTATTCGGAAAATATGTAAGAATATATTCTTCCCCAATCGTCTAAATAACCTCTTCTGTAATATACTCACTAAGAATAAACTCTTCTGTAAATAGACCTAAGAACTCAAGTGATAAAACAATTTATGAATAAAACTTGGTCTCAATATGGTTCAGGGATGAAATGTTCGGACGAGTGAAAGAAGTATTGTTCCTGATAAGAAAACAACTAAAGCCGAAACCTTTGTAAAGTGGGAATAGAACTTTGGTCTACTTGTAAAAAGGTAGAAGGTAACAAATAAAAAAGTAGCAAAAATTATTGTGATGTAAAAAAATAAAAATCTTGAACATGAATAATTTCACGCAGCAGCAATTTGTGGAAACGCATACTCAATTCTGACATATAATAAAAAACAGCGCTAAGTATTTTTAAGTGATTCCCAAGGAAGCAGAGCACCGTGCATATTAAGGTATGGAATAAAGTCTTAATAATTCATCCATAAAACTTCCGAAAGCGAACGAGGTAACTCAGACCAGCTGAGAAACAATAAGTCACGGAAAGCGACCGCTGCGGGGCGTCGTGTCCACAATATTTCCTAAGTGACCACTAACAAGGAAGCGTTTAATAACGCCTCAGCCTCACTGTCCAAT
The DNA here is from genome assembly GCF_032362555.1 of Amyelois transitella. Taxonomy (NCBI): domain Eukaryota; kingdom Metazoa; phylum Arthropoda; class Insecta; order Lepidoptera; family Pyralidae; genus Amyelois; species Amyelois transitella. The sequence goes on from NC_083505.1 coordinate 11,665,993, forward strand.
GCCTCTCTAAATGGCGTATCTGGATTTATTAATCCGAATGATAATCTATTGAAAAACGTTACTACAACGATGTGCTACAAATTGACATGCACATTTTATCTGTATACATTGCTATTTAGAAGGCAAAACTGACTGAAAAGGGTGGGCAAAACGCCTCAAAAATTAAGGGGCCGAACTGCGGATGTTTTAAAAAAGATGACTCTACTCTTAATCGTTGAAAATGTGTGAAAAAAAGATTAATGAAATCTGTAAGTCTGAAGAAAATCTTCGAAATAGTGCTGTTGTAAGAGTACGCAAATCACGTGCGGTTTCCATAAAACAGATTTAACTGTCACATCTTTCATTCAAACAGCGTACATGTAATCGCAATGCGTACTAAAACTTCTAACTGCAAGAGACTCCCAAGGAAAAGCAGCAATGTATATGAAAATGGTCGAATTGCGAAACAAGGTTAATTAGACATTTCGAAAAGCTAACCTATTGCAAGAGGACAACCAGATACAGATCGGTTTACAATACACATTGGCGTTTTATCGGAAATGTCATCGTTTTTAAACAAATAGCCGCTGACAATTGTTTGTAGATATGCTTGATCGATTATTGAGATGTAAATGGTATTTGTTTACATAATTTTATAAGGAGCGAAGTCCTAGGTCAAATGAAAAATTTTGAGCCTGATGTGTACTAAATCTTTATCCAATTATCGAAAAGGTCCTCAGATCTTTCCGCTTTGATATGCTTATCAGATTACTTAATTTTAATATGGGAGAGAACAGAAATGAGATAAACTTTTGAACTCGGCCATATATTAATAAATAAAAAGGTCTTGTCTCATAAAGTCAACCCCCTAACCCCTAGATTAACCCCTAAAATACTTTTTGTATTTCTACTTTTTTGTTAACGCTATAGAAAAATAATCAATAACCATATTTCTTATCAACAAATAACTCCATTTATTTTACGCGATTGTATGATAGCCGATAACAAAGAAAGCCTTTCACATTTTGCGATATGCCACCTAAAAAACGAACTTAAATAATGATATAACTGTGGAGTCATTTCCAAGATTAATCTTATGGACATACAAGATTAACAAGCAACATACCTAAAACTATAGACAAATAATTGCCTAGATAGATACTACAAAGCATATTAGTATAAATAAGACTGATAAGAGTATAGGTATTGTATGTATCTAAGGCGCGACTGTAGTAATGGCACTGGCTAACCAAAATCAAAACGATATAAAACAAACATCCATCAATTTTGATAATGGCATCCCAATCTCATTACTACCTCTGGTTCTATTTTACTTTCAAGAAAAGCCCAAATATAACAACGTTAAAAAAAGTAAAAAGAGTCCATAACGACCAGTGCCATATACCATAAACGTTCATTGGCGGTCAAACGAAATCGAAATTTGAACAATATCGGAACACTAATAAGGACTGGTGTCGTGAAAGTAGGGTTGCCATGGAAGAATTTCTCCAGTAAAAATTGATATTTGGACATAACAAATTTCCAACTTACTAACAGTGATATGATGAAATTAGATTCAAAGATAATAACAGACTTTGCAAAAGCATACTGATACCAAAAATCAAAGTTTTGAAGAAAAAAAAAACAAAAAAAAGAACCTTTGTATATTTAGTAATTTCATCAAATATGTTTACTGATTGAAACACATAAAAATATTAATAAAGATTCACGGCACGACCCTCAATTTTTGATAGTTCTAGTAGCGCTAGAGATCATTTCCATTCAAGATTTTATCTTGGAAATGACAAGTCTTCTTATACGGTTCGATCATGAAAATTTATCCACTTATATACTTTAGAAAGGCTGAGGACCCTACGTTAAAGCTGGCGCAAAAACTCAGACCACGCAGCGCCTCGCATTGTTGTGGTCATCCAAACATTTGATTCATAATAACGATTTAGAAAGCGTCATTTTATCATTAAGTCGTCATAACCCCTCGCTTGTCTCGACCTCATGGTGTTTAGTTTAGGAGAAATGGGCGGTATTAAATGTATGATTAGTTTCATGTGTAACCTTATTAGTGAAACAGATATGACTTTGGCACCAATAATTCATGACATAGAAAGAGATAATATATCAAATATTTATATATTTAGTACGAGTACATCAAGGAAAATAAGAATAAAACTTAAAATAAACTCATCTCATTAACAAAACATACCTTAAATTTAACGTAATATGATTTGATATAACATTATGATATGTTTTGACTTAATATGAAATATTCAAAGATGCTACTTATCACAATAAAATATCTTAGTCTAAAATACTTTCAAAGGAAAACAGGGTTCTTGCTATGAGATTCACCTTTTCACTCAAAAGCTCTACAGGTCATAATTTCTTGAGATAAGTCAAAACATACCGTTATAGGAACAATGGGTCATGAACAGAAAAAAATGACGCGTAATTTCGTAGCTATGGTTTGGCAATGAGATGTTTGTGGCTCAGAAGATTACTTTCGACGTTTTGAATGGCCAGTTATCGTCGTAACAAAATATGAAATTGGTAAAAAGAAAATAAATCATAGCGTCGATGGAGAATGTATAATAGATAAGAATAGAAAGCGATTGAAGGAAAAACGTAAACGCACTCATAGACATACGCACTTCCAACGTTTTAAGCAATAGGTATACATACATAAAATACTTCTACACGTTTCCACTTTAAGTAAACTCATTCCTTTACTTATTTCTTTCCATTTCAAGCAAACTTATTGTTCATTCATATGATATCCCAATTTAAGTCTTCCATTCTTCACACGTTGGTTTTTTGGTACCTGATTAACACCCGAACCCGAGCTATAGATTGCTAAATACCCAAAACATTAATACAAAGTGCTTTTTCTTTGCCTCAAAAATTACAAAGAAAACAGTAAAATTTTGTTACATCAAAATAATAAAACAGAATGAAATTACAACTTTATTCTAAAAGAAAATGACAATGACAATACTTCTAAAACCGATAAACAAAATAATAATACAAATGACGCAACACAAAATGTATTCGCTTATATTACAAAACGCGAAGTTAAGATCACTGATCTCATTCATCATAGAACGAAAGTGAAAAAGCTATGAATAAATATGTAACAAATAAATTGGAAATGACGAGCAGGCGGTGAACAGCATGTAAAACGAGTAGTAAAAGTAAATTGCGAGTGAGACTTTATAGCTGGGAGTTGATAGTTCTGCATTTATTAAGGCGGCTAGAGCACAAAGGAGATAACTACTTGTAAATATGTAATTTCATTTCCAAAGATGAGTGAGCGTAAAAAAATGCATTAAAATTACAAATGACTCGCCAATAATTATATAAGTAATTAGTTTAACAAATACGTTTAAACACTGCTAATTTTTTTCTGGATCATGCCTTCGCTCCAATCAGAAAGTACTTATTTAGGATAAACGCCAGAGATAATGACGATGTTACATTTACTGGTGGTAAATGCGTGTTATCTTTCAGCACAAATTTATTAATAACAGTGATAGTGCTCGTAAGTCATTTCAATTTCATCTCAATGGTTTGAAAAATGAATACCTACGCTGCAAACCGCACAAAATGAAAAGATGCAGCAAATATCTAGATGTTGAAATGTAGTGCAACTCGGATATGCAGAGAGAGTTATAGAAACAAGTAATTTCTAAGAAGAATCGTGTTTAATATGCACAACAACGTCAAATTAAACTCGAGTCGCGAATTAAGAAAGTTGTCACGTAAAGGTTTTGTAAACAATAACTAGAAGATTTATGGCCTTGAAACACATTCCTGGGTAATAAAGCATAAACTGTTTACTTAGTCCGGTTCCTAAGTCTGTGAGACAAGTCAACTATGTTGGACAAACAACGCGATGTAAGTAGGTGATGATAAAGATATAAAATGAGAAAACAACTGCGATGCAAAACATCTTGAGTTATTTATTAAAGACCTGTTTCTCGTGGGTACCAATTACACACTATTTAAAAGGACGATAGGACGGAACGAAAGGAGGTATTTAAAAGGACTTTCAACCAAACGACGAAGACAGGATATTGTACCCATTGATAAATTGCAAAAAAGTATTGAATAAATCCACTTCCGCTCTACAATACGACGCAATCGTATTTCAAAGGAGTATTGGCCTAAGCGAGCGTACCTGTTACAAATGAATCGTAATTCATTTGTACAATAACAGAAATAAAAAAAAACACAACCGAAGAAATTGGTTTGAATAGTAAAACAGTTAAAATCCTAGAGAACAGAGCAAGACTTATAAAAAATACAGCATCATCTGACCGTGAAGGCAACAATAGTATCATAAATAATTCATCAACACAATGCCACCTGCGGGTCTCATCGCATGGGAATATTCGCAGGGAGTCACGCGTCACGGGCTCTCGGCGTTCACATCGATGTTGACTGCGAAAGGATGAAGGAAATTATTAACTGGGGTAATAAACAATTCAGAATGATGACAATGGCCCATCCAAGTAAGAAAGATACTAAGAGTTATTTTGGGACTGACGGATCGAATGGGTGACTAGAGTTTATTGAAAAATAGTAGCCCAAACAAACTTCTTTAAAAATCTGATCCAAAAACATGATTAACATTAATTTTCAAAAAGCTCTTTCCCTTGTTTAGAAAACGAGCTTTATCTCGACCTAAAATGAAGCTTTTATTCATTCAAGACTTATGTACATAGAGCTGTTGGTGTTATTTTCATTCATTAAATATTACAAAGTTGGTTATATACTATATTGAAAAATGTGACATATATATTCACATTCAATCGAAAACTAGAAAAATATGAGGAAATCTGGAGCAGCATTACCACGCCCCAGCATGACCTAATGAAGTAATTTTCAAATTATGAACACCAATTCTAGAATATTTTAATTCCAATCTTTGAAATTGTTTCCAGTTGCATGCCACGTTAGCCTAACGTCAACACGCGACCGTAAACGCCGCTAGAGTTTGCCGCAACCAAACTTTCGTGATTTCCAACAATTCTTTCTATTTAACCTCATATTCGGGCCAGAGGCAGCACGAGAACCATTGAAATACCTCTACTGAAAGCCCGCGGATAATTTTTGTGTCAAATTCTTCGTGGTCGAAGATTAAGTTTTGATCATTTTCTATTACTAAACGTGATTTCCATAAATGGCAATTGTCGAATGAAACTTGAGACTAAAGGCCCATTCAATCTTCAAAAACATTCAATCAATAAAACATTAAATCTAAAATAATTTCTTCCATATTTTCAATTCAAAAGTATCTATTATCTCTATTTATCTTGCTCCGTCACAGAACGACACTTACGATTTCATAAATATTCTAGAGTGCGCAGAATTTGTAGCAGTGCAGCACAAACTACAAGCACTTGGAAAGCAATTGAGTACAAATATCAAATATTTACTCTGCACGAAGGCACATAGCTACTGAGTTTTATGATAATATCGCTGCGACTGCCTGCACTGTGGGCGCTGAATAAACTTATCTCGAGCAAAGTGCAACTTTTAATGTATTTCTAGTCGTTGCACCTTGCAGCCATGATAGTAAAATATCGGTGGGAAATAACTATATAAAATATTGAACTAACAATAGTTCTCGTGAGATTATGTAACTTTGTTTTTTCCAACAAGAATAAAGTTTTATCTATTCATGCAAACATTAAAACTTTAAAATTTTCCCCAACTCTCATTACCAAGGTTGACTGGCAATTTGAACTTGATATTACAAAATAAGATAAATATTTCAAAACAAAATCTCGTGACCGATCGTTAGCGTTTATCTAAATCAGAGTAATTAATTCTGAAAATTAATATGATATTGCAATACAATTTACGACTGCAAGTTCGTGATGTCAACGTCAATAAAAAAGCAATTTCGCGACTATGGATGGCTTTGATAATATATGCAAGTATTTATTAAATCAATTCGATTCAAATCATTAACATGTTAATACGGAGTATCGTTTATGAATTTAGCGGTTTTTGCATTTTAATGTCTTCGATATCAGCGTTAGCTGTTAATAATGATTTAGATTTAGCTCACCTGGCATTGGCATTCAGTGGAACAGTGTCAAGTACCACGTTGAGTGTATGAGATGTGGTGAGATGTGTGGGTGACTAGCACAACAATCAGGTTGCATTATCGGACTTCTGTGGACGAGGGGTGACGGTGGAAAACTCAAGAATGTTTTGATTTACATGTCTGAACTTGCATGACAATAATATGTCGTTAAGTAGTTCGGGTATTTAAGTGTCCAACTAGAATGAACACTCAAGTTGACAAAATATTTCTTGTGTATTTTTTTTTTAAAGAAATCGGCTTTGATAATATATGCAAGTATTTATTAAATCAATTCGATTCAAATCATTAACATGTTAATACGGAGTATCGTTTATGAATTTAGCGGTTTTTGCATTTTAATGTCTTCGATATCAGCGTTAGCTGTTAATAATGATTTGGATTTAGCTCACCTGGCATTGGCATTCAGTGGAACAGTGTCAAGTACCACGTTGAGTGTATGAGATGTGGTGAGATGTGTGGGTGACTAGCACAACAATCAGGTTGCATTATCGGACTTCTGTGGACGAGGGGTGACGGTGGAAAACTCAAGAATGTTTTGATTTACATGTCTGAACTTGCATGACAATAATATGTCGTTAAGTAGTTCGGGTATTTAAGTGTCCAACTAGAATGAACACTCAAGTTGACAAAATATTTCTTGTGTATTTTTTTTTTAAAGAAATCGAAAGGAAAATCATATTTAGATGGCCTCTATGGCGCAGCGGTAGTGCGCTTGTCTGTGACACCACGGAGGTCCCGAGTTCGAATCCATACCTGGGAAACGAATTTTCTCTGATTGGCCGGGGTTTTGGATGGTAATCTATCTAAGTATCAATTATAAAATATAGTATCGTTGGGTTAGTATCTCATAACACAAGTCTCGAACTTACTTCGCAGCTAACTCAATCTGTGTAATTTGTACACATTAATTTATCATAATATATTTATTTTTGTTGATTTAATAGTTCGAATTTTAACTTCATTAACATATATATTAAAAACTATGACTTAATTGAACGGTTTACGACACAAGGTGATCAGAACCGCCAAAGCAGCCGGTGGCGTTAATCCATCACTTGACATTGACAGTGAAACACCGCAGGTTGCCGGCAGTGGCGTAACAGCGGGATTGAGAACAGCCACAATGTAGTACCTACTTTATTTTTAACTACCTATGCCACAAGAAGTGATAATTGTTTATAAATACAAATATGTATACGTTTCCCTAACGGGGTAGACAGAAAACGCAGTCTTAAAAAGACTATAATGTCCCGTGGTATTGAGGTTCAGATAGTGAGGTATTGCTAGCCCATCGCCTAACAGCCAAGTTAAAAAGCATTTCCCTTAATTGACTTCTACACTCTTTGCGGGAAAGAAGCAGTACACTATGATTTGTAATTCGCTACCATCCCAGCATGGTACCTATTTCTTAAAAGGTACTGCCTTAAAAATAAACTCTTTAATAAAAGACACCAGAAAAAAATGTTTCTCCGCTGTTATTATCCATCCATAAAATTACAATATCATGCTGTAACAGTGATAGTTTAATATCAAGCATCACACGACCAAGCCACCAAAATTATAACGAATATGTAGGTCTGAAAACTATCACGATTATTTCAAAGTAGTGTGTGTGAGAAACGAAGGGCCAATTGAGAAGTCTCATCTTAGAGACAAAGCATCCGATACCGTTACCCAGTCGCCACTTGGAAAGTAACACAAGTGGAACAAGAATTATCGTGGCTTCTACTAATTGAGGCTATCGCCGATTTAGAGGCAGAATATTTTTCTAAACTAGCTGCCAGTGACTGCATCCGCCATAGAACGAATGAAAACTGACCCCTAGTATTTCCCTCAGAGAGGTGCGGGGAGAAACTTTTGTGCACCATTTTTTAAGTTGAACCAAGTTAAATCTGAGAAAACCGCATTCAAATCAGAGCAATAGTTAGCGCGTGATGCGAAAATCTAAAAATTAAATATTTAGGATTCTAATTGTCATAGGTAGATCCCTCATTTATATTTTTTGCCTTTCAAGTGCAGACATCGGGCGATAACAATTTAAGTATATGTATATGTCATATTATTTGTACGGATATGAATAAAAGTCCCCACGATGAAGGCAAGGATAAGAAAGTTAGAAAGTCATATGATAGATATCATTTTAGTAAAGTGAACAAAGAAGATCTTTAAGATACAGACATTACGTCGGCAATGGCACATTATCTAATGGAGATAACAAAGGCAGAACTCAAATCGTGAATAATAAAGACGCCTCTAAAACATATTATGTGAATCAGATGCTCGTAACAAACAACAGAGTAAACATGAGGCAGCGCAATTTATTACGAAATTTTTGCCATTGGAGAACCTAAAAAGATTGGAAGCTATGAATTAAAAATAATTCTCAATAGCTCCTCTAATCTTCAAATAATTTCTCGTAATATTTCCGAAGTAAAAGACCTACGCAAAACCGACTACAAGATCAGAAATTATGATAATACTTTTCCACCTGACAACTCGTCTAAATGGATACCTATATAAACGTTATCTAATAAAGACAAAGCGCCGGACAGTAGATGCAATGACCGATCCACTTCAATGCCATTTTTTCATGTTTCCAATGACACTTTTTTGATGTTTGACCACGAACCCATCACGTTAGAAATTTCACGGGCGATTTGGTACGGGGCAAAAAGTCCCCTCAAAAACTATTTCTGAACACTTTGATTGTTTTACTTACGGCTTATTACTAATGAAAACTAAACTCAATCTAACTGTAATAGCTAACAGACTTTACTGCAACAAGTTAATCAAAGTTTTGTTCAACAAAATAAAGATTTTATTGCATCTTCACTGTCTGGAATTCTTTGTCTTCCGCACGCTTCAGATTATAAAGCCAGAAAGCAGAGGTTGAATTAGTGAATTTCTGTTTAACTTATTACAAGAAAAAGTTATATTTTTTTATCACCTGCCGCAGCAAACAATTTGAAAGGTTATAATTATTGAGATGATCTCATATTTGTTTAACGTGTTCACAAAAAATGTAGCTCATGCGGCCACACTTTCTTTTTCATTTTATGATCTATGATATTATAATATATTATGCTAAGTATTTTTGTATCCTTATCCGTTACTTCCTATCTTAAACTTACCTAATATCAACTTTTATGGTTAATCGTGTAGGTGTTAACAAATGTTCATATAGAAATTTGCTACATATAACTTTCGAATTTCCTTTTGAAGCTACTACTAGACCGGAAACACATGATTTTCTATGCAATAATATAAAATATGTTAACACGTCGCATCAAATGTTTTTATCGAGAACAACGTTTAATGCAAAATGTAACAGCTTACTACGTATTAACATTCTTGTTTTATTACTTTTGACTAAGTCGAAATGCTAAAATACCTAACTGAATAATGAAGACTATTCGCACAGTCTTGTGAAGTCGGTCAGAAATGAAATAAATCAATGATACACTGTCTTTCAAAATTTTAATTGACCCAAAGTTACAATGTAAATAGCTCTACCAGTCAGAACATAAAAAAAAATACATTAATAAAATCAAGACAAATCTCAAAGATAGAGTTAGCCTCAAAGTAATTTCGAGACTTTTGTTATGGGAAAAAAAGTAAGAATAAGGTAGTATCTTTGTTTTCAATTAGGGCTGTACACATACAGATGAATGAACTTAAGTATCGTTAACCAATCAGGCGGAAAGCACCTGTCGCCTGCGACTTGCGAATCTAGAGCAGAATGCGTTCTCGTAAACCAATTGTGCAAAATGTGATCCTAATTTGAAACTGTCAAGACGCCGACATTTTGGCGGGAAAGTTGAAAGTTTTTATTCAATACATGATAATGAAAGTGTCTTCGGTAAGAAAGTGAGAAAAAAATGCTCAAAAGGTAAACAAATAGAACAAGAAACGAATCAATAATGTATCAACCAAAATATTCTTAAATAAACACAAATCAAATCATATCTCCTTATAATACCTTCATTAAACAAACTTTCAAGAAATTAATACGTAGGCAATGAGTATATAAAACATCGACGGAGCGAGCATATGTGATACAAATCAAGATTGGAAGATAAAGAACATAAACTGTACCTACCCAGGGTAATTGACTTGGACCACCGTGTGTTGGACAGTAATGCAGCTAAGCAAATTTCATGTTCAATCTACATGTAGATTATTAATATATTTTTTTAATTATTACTAAAGTAAAATACAAAAATAATCTTAAACACGATCCAAACTCTGTTAGATTTCCCTGCAGGTCTGACTGGAGTCTTTTGGTGTAAAAACCATACCCACTCCAAGATCGTTATCGCAAACGAGTCTCGGATTCTCTATGCCATGAGAATGATGACTTAAAACCAGGAATCCTATTCATTCTTAAAGTCTTAATAACTGTATGTGGGGTCAGATGGCCTCTGGTGACACCTCCACAGAGACGCCAGAAGGGGAACAAGTAAAATTTTAATAAAACAAGCTATTCCAACCCATATCTCTTTATTCTAAGTATATATTGACTGTATATCACTGCACTGCAGGTAAGGCAAGAAGAGAGTAAGCAGGGCCATCAGGCGGCGAACCTCGAATCGGGATCGTACTCAGAGAGGACACACCCAGGAACGTTAGGATAATGATGACTTTAAATCATGAAACCCAGACCCTTAGTTTATGTGTTTTTTTTATCTGTAGGGCAGCAGTGTAGTTTACGCAAGAGGGAACAAGCAGGGCGTCACGGACGGCGACGGGCTCACCTTGTGTCGTCATTGACGGTTACGTCAATGACGTCACAAGGTTACGTCGCTGGACCCGGGATAACTGACATTGATTTGAATTCGATTTTCGAATGGTCGTTGACTTTTTAATTGTCTATGCTCAGTGAAAGAAAAAAGTGGACAGACACATAAATAATGACTAAAAATCTCACCGAATTTATTACATATGGATTTCAAACGGAAATTGGGATTTTCAAATATGCTAGGATGAAATTGATTTATTGTACATGTTTGGGACCTTCATTTAGCAAAAGTGGTCTTCATCATCTTCTGAACTACATTTCTTATAAAATAAAGAAGACTAATCAACAGACAGACATATCAACTCACAACCCAATCTGCTGAGTCTAAAGATTTGAAATTTAGCATGTTCCTTAAGTGGTCTAGGGGTGCAGTAAGGGGGGATTTTCCCAAAATGAGAGGAAAAATAAGATCTTTTGTGGCCGGAGCCGAGCGTGTACTCCAGAAATAGTTCATTTTATTGTTTCTACAAACATCGCACTAATTTTTGTGCTATTTCCGGAGGGCCCAACTGCCAACAAGAGGACCAAAGAAATTCAACACCGCACACAAACATAAACGAACTCAAATTACGGTTTTCATAATGAGGTCGTGACATTGTAAGTGGTGTTACGTAGCCCCAAGGTTAATTACCAATAACAGCCCACTGGCAACCCCCCAAGGTCAATTCTGCCAGATTGCCAACTAATCGCTATCCCACATGCATAAACAAATTCCGCCTTTTCTATGTAAGTAATTACTAGATTATTATGATGCTGAAATGCCGTGTGGTTCCCGGCACCAATAAAAAAAACAGAATAGGACCACTCCATCTCGTTCCCATGGATGTCGTAAAAGGCGACTAAGGGATAGGCTTATAAACTTGGGATTCTTCTTTTAGGTGATGGGCTAGCAACCCGTCAGTATTTGAATCTCAATTCTATCATTAAGCAAAACAGCTGAACGTGGCCTATCAGTCTTTTCAAGACTGTTGGCTCTGTCTGCCCCGTAAGGGATGAAGACGTGATCATATGTATGTATGTATGTATGATGCTGAAATAAATAACTTGCATATAGTATTTGAATTGCTTATGTAAACAACTACATTAAAATAACGAAGAACGGATGTCACTATTGAAAATCAGATTATTGTTGGCAATCACGAAGCCGGTCACCAACGCGATGGTCTGACCAAGTAAATAATTTCTACTAAGTAGTATTCATACTACTACTAGTAATATTTTCTTCTAATGAATACTAGAACGCATGCGCTTCATCACCGCTGCTATGCGATGCGTCCTTGCGGTTTCTGAGAGTATGTATCGGATTTCCAGATTATCATCGTGTCCCGACATGCACCCTGACCGCACTCATGTCTTCATCACGTGACATCAGTACCGGTAGGCATTGATGTACTCCATCAGTGTTGTTATGATGAAATCATTGTGGAGAACTATGGTATATATATGAATGTCTATATATAGTACAACAAGCAGTTTAAATTTTACTTGTTGGTGGAAGTGGAGTTCATACCTGAAAAGTATATACACCAGCCATAATTAAAACTGATATTTTAAAACGTTTCTCTTAAATTAAGAAACTATTATAATTGCCAAAAAAAATTAAATATTACAAACAGAAAAGTTTCAAACTCCATTAATAACAAAATAAACAACTTAATTTTACATCGAGATACAATCTTGTCTTTATCTTTGAAGATACTAATTAAGTCTCCAAATTAGGAAGCACGCTGTGGGCTAATCGGTTTAAAAATAACTTAACCATTACATTTCGTAGATAAACCTCAACATGGCTATTTCATCACCTGATCCCTAAAAGAATACAGAAATAATGTGAGAAGTTTAATTGAAATCTGGCGTTGTTTAATAATAATGTATGTTGAGACAAAGTCTAGGTACAATAGGTAGTAAAACAAAGTGAATTCTTCATGTTTATGCGCATTTGAACATATTCATAACTCGTCTCTCTTTAAAAACCTTGTTAAACTTAATTTTCTTTCTTCATAAATTCTCACTTATAAGAGAAGTATAGCTATAGCTAGTGTCCATCCCAGCTATGTATTTGACTACGTAGACTATCAGTCTTTTCATGATTTTCGGCTCTGTCTACCCCGCGAGATATATAGAGACGTGACTATATGCATGTATGTATGTATGTTAATAAATAAACTACGTTTATTTCAGGTTACAGGACCCATATGCATAAAAAAATACTACCTAATTATTAATAACATATAATTTATAACATATATAAATAGATATATTGACAATGGAATAGGCTATAAGTTAACTCAGCGCCACCTGCTTATCTTTTCTCTGGGTGAAGTTTTTTACACAATTCAAAGGTTACCTGAAAGTGATAGCTTTAAGTGGTGTCTGTTAACTGCCGTTCACGCGGGAATTTCGAAAAACCCTCTTAGTGCACCCCTAGATCACAAAAAAAACCGACACGCCAAATTTCAAATTTTGAGACCCAGCGATTGGGACTGTTCGCTGTTGTCAGTCAGTCACTTAGTAACGAAAGAGATTTATATAGATTCAGGGATTCATTTCATTAAGTAAAATGACATTTTCTAAGACATACCCACAACATAAGAAACCTAAGAGAATATTCTCATCTAAAGAAATAGCTTTTTAACAACATGAGCGTAACATTGACTAAGCAATAAAAATGCGCATATTAATTAATGACAGCAATAGTAATCAATCTAAATATTACAAGAGCCGAGTAAAATATTACAGTTATAACCAATTCAGTGTAATAGGCATTAAAAGTCAAGTACATAACGATGACCTGAGGCTGTGGAAACAAGTAGCGCCGCGGGGCGAGAGTAGTTCAAACTGCACAGACGGGGCGGAAGCTGTTCATCACTGAAGATTAAAATCAAGTTTCGTAAATCTGACGTGTTGTCAATAAAGATGTGATTTGACAGTAATTTTTAAGTGGATTGCACCAATTTTATGATTACTAAGACGATAACCGAATAGTTGAATCCCCGTTTAATCAAAAAATAAATACTAAAACAAGTAGTGTTTTTTTCTAGTAACGTCGATTTGACGTAAACTGTCACTGTTAATTCCGTTTGTCTGTCCATTTTTTATGGGCTTGCTTAAATTTCGATCTTTATATACATAGCATTCATATATCCCTTGCGGGGTAGGTTCAGCCATAATACAGACATACAGAGTATTGAAACAGCTGAAATGCCGATCGTTCTTAACACAACCAATTTAGTCAACCAAGGTTTTATAAAAAATAAAGGCTAAAGAAAATAATAACAAACATGTTGCAAGAGCAATAAGTAGTAGGTACCTACTTAAAAATTAATAATGACTCATAGTAAAGATTATCAATTGATAAATCTTCTTGCGATTACCATTACATTACGACTGAACACTGGTATTACTGATATAACTCGTATATGTAATACTCGCAACAAATGTAATAAGTAAACTTATAAAATTTGACTAAAAATTATCTACACCTTTTTAAAGATAACCATCAATGTTTATAAACGAGATAAAACATTGCTCGGGCCCAAAAATGACAGACAGAACCGATGCAAACATCAGAACTTTGTTAAGAGCTCAACAATTTCTACATAGTCATTACTCAACGTAATAATCTAGATCACCCCTTGATAAAACCATCATATGCGAACCCACTGTTTGACGTGAAATGGCAGCCAGGGGCGATCCAAGGCCGGGCACCCACGCCCCACTTAGAGAAAGGAATGCATTGTCATGTCTGAATCATGTGTCAGTTACCAATGCTATTACATTCAATTTGCATCGCTCTTTAATCTCTGTAACTATGCTGCGGATTGATGATGTCATTAACCTTTTCAGCTTAATGAGATTCAGTTTCGTTTAGGTAACTTATGTTTTTGGTTACAAATTTAGGGTGTTATTTGATCGATTGTTTTAAATACATCGATGTACCTATGTCATTGTACCTCACATTTGCATTGAACATTATCATCACTTTTTTCTCTCATTCACTAGTTGAACTGATGATTTAGCCACTTATTAAAATCACGTAAAAAAAATATAAAAAAGTCAAGCTGAGTTGATGCTGTTATATGATATTTCCGGTTGCACAACCATCGCAAGAAGCCTGGATTTCAACACACGATCAAGAAGTAGGTGAGTGACTACTGCCTAATGTGCCTGGAAAACCAACTCCATCTTGAAAACACAATTGTTGTACTAGACAAAAACTTTAATGTCCACAAAATATCTTAAACATATTGTGATTTTGTGAAATGGATATTGTTAAAAACACTTAAAGATTTGCATAACAGTGTAAGATGAAAAACTAGCTAAGCTAACGATGTTTTGATTGCCGCTTGTTCAACCCGAGCGTACAATGGACTCTTTGGACATCAATGACAAGATATCGGGTGTCGCAAGATTCACACGGTCTAAGGTTGTCGTGTGCCGTATTGGGATTACGATCAAGGACATACGAGTATATTTCGTCATTGTATTGAAGATGATATTGTTAATACATTCATACTGGCTAAACCGGTAGAACTAGATGTAACAATGCACGAAATATTATCTGACTGAACACAGTTTGAAAAGGAATTGGTAATTGCTCATACAAAACAAAAAAAAAGGTCATAAAGCATTATGTTTGAGATCATAATGCTTTATGATCAACAACCAAAGTCTTACTGGACTGATAAAATTTTAAATAATCAAAAATAAGAGATAGTTGGCCACAAAGGTCACCAAAACAATTATTCAATTCATACACTGTAACAATAAAAATTTTAACACACTTAACAACCCTTGCATGCATCAAACAGAAAATGAAACATTATTTGACAATAGACCCTATTTTACTTCGCGAACATAATATAGTACTCGTAAACTGATTGTAGAGGTATACGCTAATGAAGGTCATTGTTTGGCAAAACCGAGAGTTTACGAAGCGAATTTAAACAATGTTGTGTGTCTAGCACTGTCAAATTTTGACATCAGTTTGTTTTTTCCAAAGAAAGTTATTCGTGATTGATGGCACCCACGCGAAGAAAGTGGAGAGCGTTTTGTACCTGAATTTAATTTAATTAATGATTTACAAAATTTTAAAGATTGAAATGACGGCCTTCTTAATTAATATATTTCTTGATTCATTATGATGATTATAAACGGTAAAAGTAGTGAAGCTGTCATGTTGTACTGACTTACTAAGAATACATTTTTGAGAATATAAACAGTTATTTTATTTGTTATCTTCCACGCTTCTTTCCACATTAAATGAATTTTGTTATACTAATATAAAATAGTGTCTTGATAATAATAAATATATCTTGGGTCACAAAGAGATCCTAATGATTTTGCCAAATAAACCTTGACTGTTTTAGCTTAGATTTTCGTTTATCAATAGCTTCCTGGCTCAGTTACATGACACAACAAAGGATAGTCCGAAATAAAGAAACATAAAAAATAAACGATGAAATACTCTCGGGATACAGTCAATTGGCCCTCATTGGGTTATATTTATTAGTTATAGAGAACTTGTAGCGAAGTGAAAAAAAAAAACTTTAAGACCACCCAGACCTGCCCAGCTCTATTTTCGTAGAAAATAAACAAGCTTTTTTATACATGGTTGTTTATTATATTTTGATTTTAGTACAAATTGGCACTATAATTATTAAATAATTAATTACCTGTTTAAGGATTATTTACATCATATCATATCAAACAAAATATACATTAGTATCATGTTATTAACTATTTTCTACCCGGTGTAGATATCACCTTTTGAATATTTTAACCGTCGTATGCGCATTACAGAATTTTAAATATTGTTGTTAAATACCAGTTTCAATCAATTTATTACATACATCACGTCTTTGTCCCTCAAAGGGAAGATAACAGCAAAAGTTTCATTCTTAATGTAAGATTTAATACTCAAGAGTATATATTCATACCATAAATCACAATTAGCAACTTTGAAAATCGCAAAGACTTGATTAATCATTAATTAATAAACTTCGTCTTATCACGTAATCACGGTGTATTTTTCCCAGACACTTTATGTGACATTCAGATTAATATCGTGCGTTTATCAGCCTGATACCGCATATCACGAGATCAATCTTGATAACAAACTTGTGTATGCAAAGTGAAAAGAATTGATTGCAGAAACTGCTGGTGTTCTACCTATAAGGAAAATATGAGTTAATATATATATAAATTGAATCTTTCATCAGACTTTCCACTTTAAACGTGTATTGTTATTGACGGCTCTGTTTACCTCGTAAGGGATTTTAGCGTAATACGTGAGTATGCGGTGTTATTTTCAGAGGAATGTTTGATTTTGCTTACTAAAAGGATCACACACATGCAATTTTAACTTTTGTATAAGAAGAGCTTTTTCCGGCTAAAAGTGGCTTTCTTACGCATGCGTGAATTCACCATCTTAGAACCGTACTGTACTTCTGTTAGTCAAATTGTTTAAGACAAATAAATTTGTATCTTAAAACACAGATAATTCGACGATCAAATTCATCTTTATAAACTGTCTACAAAAATTAGTTACTATAAATTTGATGACATCAATATTTTCAAGGTTATATTGTTAATTATATAAAATCATCGATTTGGGCCGCATCGAATCCACAGCACTGGTCAAAACCAATTAACGGTACAGCAGTAATGAGCATTAGACAAAACATTATAGACTCAATAATAGCTAACGGAGTCTATCCTCGTTCGACGTTAATGAGCCGAAGCGCGCGGCACTATTTCTAAGATAGGTTGTTGGTTAACAAACATACCCATACATACATATAATCACGTGTTTGTCCCGTTCGGTAGTCAGAGCCAAAAGTCGTAAAAAGACTGAAAGGCCACGTTCGGCTGTATGGTTTAATTATGGAATTGAGATACTAATAGTGACAGGTTGCTAACCCATCGCCTGCAAGAAGAATCTTATGTTCATAAGCCTTTCTCACTGTTAAAATTTTACGTTTTTCTGTAATCTTTATCAAGGAGTATTCACCACATTGTTACAGTAGCTAGCTTATAATAAACTTACTCCGTCGCGGTCGTAAAGTTTCAAATGGATGGACATTATATTTAATCATCATAGAAATAACGTTATACAACATTAATATCCATATAACAATGAAATTTATCGCAACACCCACCCGAGGCAACGAAAGTGACATTGAATAGATAATAGATAACATTAGACAGGATTACCGTAAAGGAAACTGGCGATTTTGCACAGATTTCGATCGCAAGAAAACAAACGCGATTCCATTTTAGTTGGTTAACAAGCTGTTTTATGCTTTATCTAACATCTGAGATTCGTTGTGGACTCTAATTCGCACTTATTGTTCCCACGGGTGGGAATAAGATATCATGACGCTGGCACAAAAGAAAAAAAAGATGAGCCAGACTTTGTGGTTTTCTATGTTGCATCATACTAACCGATAAAAAGAATATTTAAAAAAAGAACACTATCACCTTTAAAAATTTAAATAAATAAATAATGTTTATGCAATAATCGTTTAAAAACTTAAATTGAGCCTCAATAGTCGTCAATAATTATTACTAACATTGTTACGTTCCAGAAACTGGGTGGAGAAAAATATTCTTAGATTTTCTGTTACGATCTAGGTTGGTATACAAAATGTCTTACACTGATAATATTAATTAATATAAATTATAATCATATTTATATAAGAAGAAGTAATATTAAAAGTTTAGAATTTTTAACTAGATAAAATTATCTAAGCTAAATTACCAATGCTCTTAAATCGTATCCATGATGTACTTTTACTATCAATAAAACAGATGTACTGGAAAGATATTCAACCAAGCACCAAATGAAATTTTTCTTATTCTCAAATATATCAACAAAAGATAATTGTTGATAATTTACTTTTGTTTAAAGGCAAACAAATGGGAAGCCTTCGGGTTCCCATAGCATACGGCCAAAGCACAGGCATAGTTTCGAAACTAACAATTTCATTAGTCCAAGCGATTTGTAACAGGTACCTGTATTATTAAGAGAGTTTGTAAAACAACGTGTATACAGATCAATAACTCAAGATACAGCCACCCGTGTCCGGGGTCCGTTTATGCCCACGATCCGAGAAATGAGTGGGTCCCGAATTTTTCACCTCAACATAACTAAGTACGTAACGTAGTTTAAAACTATGTGGAAACTATTCCTGCAGAGCTCAGTTTTCAAAATTACCAATTTTTTTATTTTTTAATGAAGAATTACAAACCAATCCTCAATTAACGAAACAAAGATGAAATTTCAAACATGTATTTTAAATAAACTATTTTTCAAATCAAAACACTAAGCATACACGCGATACGTTATTTAAAAAAATACGTTAAGATTTTTCTTCTAAACATTCATTATTTATAGCAAGCACCCAGGGGCGTCGACTGTATTAAGACACCACGAAATATAACCGAGTACAATCAATAACTCACTATGGGAAGGAAACATCGTTTATCGAAGCAATTACAAGCTTTGACCAATTTGTTGCCCAACTGTTGTACCTTCACAAAATAAATTTCAAAATTAAAATAATTAAGGTAATTTTCCACCAAACGTGTGGAAACAAACGTTGAATTAATTTTCAATCCACAATGTAAACTAAGTATGAACAGAATTTACTACGTTCTGGTAAAAAGGTCATGTCAAGTAGTAGTACCCTTAACGACGAGTAAAAGAAATTCCATCATAAAGCCAGCTGAAAGTAGCTTTTCAGTCGTTGCGAGACTGTTGGCTCTGTCTACCCCTTAAGAAATAAGGACGTGATTAGATTGTATATGGAGTAAAAGAAGGATGTCTCACGGTGACCACATATCATTGTAACATGATTCGAAACCTCCGAGATAAAATAAAGTGTAGATAATGAGTACATTTATACTCATTATCTACACTTACTAGAAATTAAGAGTCCACATACCACCTCGGACTCATGGAGGTGAATTAAATGATTGTGGCCCTGACTTGAGTAATTCATAGCCCATCTTACAGATACATTTAGGAAATATTATTTCACACTTATTCAGAGAACTAACCGAAACCGTGTCAACATCCCAACAAAAATTGGAAATATAAAAAAAATTATATAATTGTAGAAAACTATAGTTAAATCGAAGATTTAAAATACCAACAAAGATTACGGTAGCACGAATTTATAATACTTAAAATAAAGGTCAAGGATCTAGGTTACCAAAACATAACCCAAAAACATCCTTGTTATCTTACTCATAAACTAAACTGTGATAAATCCTAGCGTAGGTTAGTTAAGGAGAACTAGCCACACACCGGGCACTAGTAAATATAATGATGTTATTTCGAAACCTCTTATTCATGTAAAGGTATTTAGTTCACTATACGTAGTCGGTGAGTTAACTACATCTTTCTTACCACTTTGACCTGACTTTTCGCCAGGATGTCTCTTTTTTGATCAAGGATTGTGACTGATACTCCTTAGTGTTTGTGTATAACTGATAAATTTAACTATGTGCACTGATGAACGCCTGTATAGGCCTTTATAAACTCTTAATCCTTAACGTTATTATTTACATTTCTATAAAGAAAAGCTACGCTTTAGATTCAAAAACTTCATAGTAGCATTTCCGAACGATCACTCATTATAATTCGAACCGTATTGGGCAAGAGTTGGTTCATCAATTCATTTTTATAAATGGATCATTACATAGTAAACACAAAGACTGTTTCGTAACCGTTCGTAACCGGACATTGCCTGGGTGATCGAAGGTGTAATTTTTTAAACCCGATGGCCAGAACATCGTCTCATTGCTTAATACATCGATCACGATTAAACAATTAATAAAATATGCCATTGGGAAATAGGGATGGGCATTACGGAAAGGAAGTGTACTTAGATGTATAATTATTATTGACGTGAATATGGGGTTTGATTTGTTAAATATTTAGACAATGAAATATCATTTACAGATTGTTATCATGTACAATCTGTAAATAACATAGTTAAATAACAGTTGTTATCAAAACCCTAGAAGTGGATCTCAAAAAGTTAATCGTTTCTTATACTAAGTGCGTAATGTACGAAGTACTGTAATCTATGAATTTACGAAGTAGTTCTGATAAACGTGTATATGAGTAGCATATAAGGTTAATCATATCAATACGCAAAGCCATAAAATATGTAAAATAAAACAATATCTTTATCTTTGACAATAATAAAACGTATTACGGTGTTTATTAATGCGGATAAGTTATGAAAACTTCAAAGTTGGTGACCGATAAAATACTTTTATTAAAAATACTGTTAAAAATATAGTTCGTCTTAAACGTGAAAGACATGACTAAAACAACCACGAAAACATCCTAAGAGGCTTTTGATAATTCTGATGTAAGTGGAAACATATGAAAAAATTAAGTGGATTTGACTCAGCTGACCATCATCAGCCAGGATTTATGTATTGATATCTCGCAATGTTAAAGATTTGTCCCTATATGGGCTTTAACGACTCTGTCGGGAACAACATTGCGCTGACGCATTTTACATTTTTCGTAGGTATTTCAAATCGGTTCACAGGTGACAATGCATTTTTATATAATAACCTAACTAATATAATTTTTAATGTAGAGTATTGTATCAAAGTGTATCAACTAAATGTAATCTGTGCCTATCAGTACAAATCAAAGGTCATTTGCTCCATATCAGCCTACAATTAATGATAACAAATATTTAGTCACGTCAACATTTTTTGTTGTTGCATGTTTTTTATCTTCTAAAGTCTGTTACCTTAATTTTGTAAGACAAGTAAACACTTACATGCCGCCCTAAAAATCCGTATAGACTAAATTTAAAAAAATACGAGGATTCACTTAGGTACTAATTCAAATAAGTGCACTAGCATTTTATTTAATTGCATCGTCCAAATTAGTTGACGAATCGTGTAGGAAGTCTGAATTTATTTAAGTGGGAAAGGGCTTAAAGGCAATTCTTTTAATAAATCCTCCTACAGATTTATATATTTATTATGTTTTATTTTAATAATGCTGTTAATGTAATGCAGGGGATCATCCTGTGATATTTTTTAGCAATGTTCTTCGGTTACGATAAAACTTTACATATCTATATCTTTACATCCTGGACACTACCCTGGGTACTATTTATCAGGAAAAATTACTGTCAACATGACATTCACGATAGACTTCAATATGCACGGGCAAAAGAATATGTCGAATCAACGTACGTCAACCACATAAACCTACAAGTAAGTAAGTAAATGCTTTATTGTTCACTAAAGGAGTTCATTACAAAACAGAAATACTATACAAAGGCGGTCTTTCTATATACTATATTCCTAAGTGGGATATCTTCTAGCCAACCTGACAATAAGAGGATCGCATACAAAATTGAGGCAAGGGTTTACCTATTTAAATATCGAGTATAATCATAGCGAGTAACACAAATTAGACATTGCACCTTAATGGCATGTAACTGTTAATGTTGCAATCAATCACTCATCTGACAAAAACTGGCCGCGAGTCGTTATACAGGCAAAAAGTCACTTTCCAACTGATAAACGTCGAGTCTGGAAACCTATCGATTGATTACTCGGAGAACCAGTACTCCTAATCGATACGACTATTCGATTGAAGCTAATTGAACACCCGTCAAGCTTTGCTCCTGTTGGCACTGGATTGTAAGAGCAATTTTCCTTGTCGATTGCTTGGATTAGTCTTAATCCAATCAAGCAGATAGTTTCCAGGAGCAAAGATTATTCAAATCATTTGGTTTATCTTTGCTCCTGAAAACTAATTGCTTTTAATGATTTGTTAGTTTGAAGACTAACTGGACGAATTGTTCTTTTTATAATGTTAGCAAACTCTATAATACCTCCATTACGTTCCCACCATATATATCAGCCGTAAGTCCAATATTATTAAGTATATAAAAATAATTTGCCAACATAAAAACGTGAAATAAACATTAATGGTTACTCCGGAACATGTATAACAACGATGTAAACAAACTATAACTAGAGTTAATAAGAAAATAACAGTCGTAAAAGAGCTTAGTTCTCAAATATATCACGATGAATCAATCAATTTTTCAAGACTGTTGGCTCTGTCTACCCCTTAAGGGATAAAGACGTGATCATATGTATGTAGTAGCAACAGGAATCGGCCCTTGAGTCGGGTGTCGCGTGTCCCTTGCGGTGTAAACCTAGCACTTCCTAGGACAGAACTAGACATACTGGCTTCGCAATCTGACGAGACATCCACCGCAGATACCTTAACTACACGCTGTTTGAATATATCTTCATAAATTATCAAGATAATTATGAAAAATTATGTGAGAGAGCAAGTCTGACAGTAGTCGCCTTCGTTTTGCTCCATCTTAATAAGGGAATTTATACAAACAGTATCTTTCTTAGATCTATTAAATACATCTTACTTATAGTACGAAAAGGGTTAATCGTGAACGCGTCGCGTTTTAAAAACAGAGTAGGTTGCATTGAAAAAAGATGGCATATTTTGTTTGTATATTTCACATTAGCAGCGAGCAACCAGATGAGCAGGTTAAAACTAATCCGGCCCATTGCCTCAAAGTTTCCCTTCAAATAAACATCTGTTTGTAATAGGACGTACAAAATAGCAAGCAGGTAAAATTTTGTTTCACAGAATGTCAATATTGAAATGTGTATACGGTAGGTACCCTAACTTTATTGTCGAATAAAAAGTTTTTGTCTAAGAACGTATAAACATTTTACAAGCGAAAAGATAACTTAGTAATAAATCATCGGACACTATCAATCTTCGCAGTAAAAGTGGCATCTCATTAAGACTGTACACTTATTACCTAAAACAAATATTTTTAAGAGCGATCGTTGGAAAGTTACAACTACAGATCAAAGTCTACAGATTTTTACATAATTTAAAAATAAAATGCATTCTGAGTTTCAGTGGGTTTTTTTTTCTTACATGCCTTCTTGTTTCTTAGAAGCTATAATCCGAACACGATGCAACCAAATATAAAATCAAAACCGCTATAAATTAACAGTTGAAACACAGTTTAGTAGATCTTATATAGGTATCTTAGTTTAATTGCTAATCGATGTTCTTACGGTGAGAAACATCACTAAAAAGGCCTTCATATCTAGACAACTTATGTTATCCAATACGTTTAGGTTTAGATTCCCTTGCAAATTAATCTTAACTCCCTTTCAATGTTCACTATTTTTAGAAAACCTACAAACTCATTCAATATGCTTCTACGTCACAATGATGTTGCTTCTGACGTCATAAGAATGATTTCCTTTGAAATATGAACCCTACGAGAACCCTGGGGTTGTAAGACGCAAATAGCCCAGAGTTACAACTGTACCGTGACGTCACAAAGGGTGGATATCGATCCGGCGACCTTGACGCCAGGCCACAGTGCCAACACCCTTATCTTGGAATACATCTTTGTTTATATACGCTCTGTTCATTGAAGGAAAGATTGAAACTGTAATATCAGATCAACTGTTTAGATTTTTTCTTCGATGTTTTGAGAGCCCCAGGAAAGTGTGTTTATAGTATAAAATAAATGAAAAAGTTAAGATTACAGCGTCGTTGGTCAAACGGTTAAGATAAGAGAGTATAACACCAAGATGCATAGGTTCATTGACTTCATAGGTTCAAATAAATAAATAAATTTTTTTTTTTTTTTTTTTTTTTAAATATAAATATATACGGGACAAATTACACTGATTGAGTTAGCCTCGAAGTAAGTTCGAAACTTGTGTTACGAGATACTAACTCAACGATACTATATTTTATAATAAATACTTATATAGATAAACATCCAAGACCCAGGACAATCAGAAAAAGTTCTTTTCTCATCATGCCCTGACCGGGATTCGAACCCGGGACCTCCGGTGTCACAGACAAGCGTACTACCGCTGAGCCACAGAGGCCGTGAAATAATACCGACCTTGTACAATGGCCTGCAGGTTAACATGTCCTGTCACCTGTTAACCACCTGTTCTTGGTTTAAGTTTCTCTGTAGGCGAATGTACGCGTTAGCCAACGTTATACATAGAAGAATATGTTTTAGGAACAAAAATGCCAATTTGTAACTAACGTAAATTTTACACACAAACATTGACTGAAGTCCTCATTACGTATTCGGTTTTCACTTCCTGCTTTGTTTGTTTGGATGTAAATATCTCGTGAAACGGTTGACAGTATCGTGTTACACAAAATCTTAACAAGACTAATCTTTTGAATAAAGTTTAAAATATTTGTATCGTGCGAGAAAACCACATCAATGGAGCAGTGATGAGTATAATGTAGGCAGATAATATTAATAAATAGATAAGTATAAGCTTCATTCACTATCGCATTCCATATTTCAGTGATATAACCGACATATTTATGTATTATTTGTCCAGCACAAAATCATCGCTTTAATAAATAAAAAAATATTAAAACTAACAATTTTAACGGCTTTTTGGTGATGCTCGTTTAGGAAATGCTCGCCTTGAAAAACAATTCTGAGATGTAATCTAATAAAAAATCCTTCAGGTTCTCCATTCATTTCGCAGTTCTAGTGTAACAATCGGACCTACAGCATCTTCAGTCATTGTTCCCTGAATAATAGAACAATATGATTGCGCACGGGTCCGATGGACCTAACTTGTTTTTAACTATCAACCGAAAAGAGGGGTGTTATTAATTTTACTTGACCGTCTGGTGTGTCTATGTGTGGCAAATTAATAGACATTTTGCAGTATGGATGGCAATTTTAAAATCTTTTTTTCATTTTTAACAGCTTCTTCACCAGATATGAATCTGGTGAAGAAGCTGTATGTATACGAGTCATTGGTACTGACTGGGAATATATATAATGAGACAGAACAGTCTCTCATTAACTCCATACAAACATCCGCTAAATCCATAAGTAAATAATTATGATTCACAAATCAGAATTCAGCCGAGGACACTGTAACATCATAAAGTATATGAAATAGTACTCATTCATTCTCCACCATTCACAAGCGTGTGGCATACCTAACCTAACCCACCTATTATGACACTTTCGCGTCAAGCTCCCTGACTATGAATGGCGGTGTCACAATCGCAAACTCATGCGCAATTATGGTCTTCGAGTGAATAAGTGCCTAATAAAATTAACCAAATGAGCAAGTATTATAGTTGGAGGTCTTCTGGTTGTCGTATAGATGGCTATTGGCTGTGGAAGGTCGCCCATTAGTTCAGACGATAAATCTTAGCAGATATTCTAAGCACTCGCTTAAGGACAGTTGACATTTTCGCGTCCCCTTCAAAGTAATCAATCATGACAATTATGATGACATTTTTGACTCCTGAGGTCAAAAATATGCAACGTCAAAACAAATTCCGTGTTGTTATGTTCAAACTATTATACTATCTCAATGCATACGATATGTTACTGTTATAGGTACGCATTTACAGCTTATACTTGTTTCATAATTTTTTTTAAACATGATAAATATAATTAATTTCCCTTTTTGTATCTTAGGGTCAATCAGTCTACTCATTATTAAGCCTCCCAACCGAATTTGATTAAAATACCAGTAGGTTTGAAAATCAGTAAAGACGTTATACATAATATCTATCATAACTTACCTTATAATGTATATATCACATGTCTCCCTTCACCTTCTAAGCAGCCCACTTCAAAAATCTTACGCATAAACCAACAAACTTATATTGATTCTACACTGAAGTAGTATTGTTCAATTTATTTATTTTTTTCCTTTGATAACACACCGGAGGTGTCAACGCATATACCTGTATCCCTTATTGGAACAATTCTTAGAATAGTTGGCAGGTAAAAAAAAAAGATGTCTATAAAACTATGAGGATAGGGTACAAAATAGATTGGAAAAATCCAGAAGGTCCCTATTGTGGGTAGTTAAGTTTTTTGTGGAATACGTATAAAGGCAAAATCCATTTATTGACCGAGCAGAAAGGATTCCTATGTAAATTGGATTTTATGTGACTGCAACAAAGATACCGCTACTGGTTCTTTTTTTTTCGAATTTTATTTATTTGGCGAAATAATAAAGGAAATTTAAATTTGGATAATAAATCCTCAAACTTTATAGACATAATTGTCACACTTTTTGAATTAAGTTTTATTAGCGCTGTAGCCAAGATGTCGTTGAAGAAAACAAGACGTGATACAGCAGATTAAATTTCAAGCGGTCAATATGAAGATCAGTTTACGGCCTTTGCCTAGAAATTGTCATTTAACTTTCATTGAATTATTACGCTATTTTGATTAGAAAAAGGTTCTTATTCACCCACGGAAACCATTTTGGAAAAATTTGCAATTTAATATATTTAGCTTCCAAAACCAAAGTCTACAGCCGAACGTGGCCTTTCAGTCTTTTCAAGACTCTGTCTACCCCGCAAGGGATATAGACGTAACAATATATATATGTATGTGAAGTTATTAATCTACATCGCATTTCAAACTATCTAAAGCCCAAAGTGTTAGACCAACAGTGTAATTTTCAATTCAATCATTTCATTAGTATGTATGAAAACTAGTCAATCTAGTCACTATTAAAAACAACTTTTTTATATAAAATGTGTGTTAGTAACGGTGTTTCTTCCATTAATTTAATAAAAACCGATACTGGGGTACAGGCCAGAATTAGAATCTAGTGTATAATGTATCGTCAAAATAAAAGAGAAATCTTACTGTCTGTACTTAGTGCTTAAGACCGATTGCAACATTGCGAAGCTACAAAACTCTAAAAATAATATTTAGGTACTTACAATAGATAGATGTTCTTTGAAATAGTTCTTCGTTATTAAAATTGATTGATTTCATAAACTGTACTCAGAAGTGTCATAGGGAGACCTTTTTCCCACGGGAGAAGGGCCACGGGTAACAGTCAAATCGAAATATTTCTCTTTAAAAGTAATGATTTTGTATATTCTTCTCGTTATCTATGAATGAAGCCCAGTTTCTTTGGGTTCCTCGACCCGTCCAACCATTTTTTGTGCCAGAGCCTTTAATTGCACTTGTTCCCGGTTCCCACAGGTATCGAAGTATTCCAGAATATCGAGATAGTATCCTAACGTAAAATCTTAAGGAAAGCTTATTGAAACTTACATTGATGTAACACGAGATTTCATTTTTTCTAAATTCTCCTCCTTATTAAGGAACGATGGAAATCTATATTTGGATAAAATACAAGTAGGTATGATAACTTAGAAGAAGAAGCATTCAGCATAATTTTAGGGCTAATATAGCACGTAGTTGGGAAATAGCTGCCATACTGCACACACATCGATTGCAAGTTCCAAACAGTACCTAC
Source organism: Amyelois transitella (assembly GCF_032362555.1). Classification (NCBI taxonomy): domain Eukaryota; kingdom Metazoa; phylum Arthropoda; class Insecta; order Lepidoptera; family Pyralidae; genus Amyelois; species Amyelois transitella. Next base: position 11,694,249 of record NC_083505.1, read on the forward strand.
TAAGATAACTTTAAGATATGGCAATGATTGAAAGCCATAGGAATAAATAAAAATCTGAACGACAGACAAAACAAAACATAACCTGAATATGCTTTGAATTCATGCCATACTTCTCAGTCCGAACAACTACTGGCGCCATGAACCTGGTTAGACTAAAAATAAATAGGGTCAGGATTCTATCAAATGGAAACCGACAAAATAGTTCACGTTGTTAATTTATCGTTACCTTCGACTAATATGATCGAAGATTGTTACTGTGTAAATTATCGCTTGTCAACATTACCTGCAACATGCATTCGATCCCTCACTGAGACCAGCAAACAAATCTCTCAATGAATTTAGAAACAAGTAAGTACTTATATACCGTATGATATGACAGCTATGCGCTTAATTTCTCTCAGCACAAAAAGATTTCCGGGCGCTCTTTTCCCAGCAGACATCTTGACAGAACAATACGGCTAATAAATATTGTATGCGGCAAAAACTATTCGTCTCTTGGTGAAAAACTCAGTTCTATCGAGTCCGTAGAGAGATAGTAGTCTTATAATGATAAATACAATGGCAATGTGAAATGACACGAATGTTAACGGTGATAAGAGAGGAGCGTTTCGATCTAAAATAACGGGCTGATAGGCTAATAAAGCGAATGGGATTTATCGCTTCAATGTAATTAAGTATTGCATTATTATCGTACCTACTTACCTGATTTCTCTTGGGGATCGACAACCTGTTGATTGTCTTTGGATGGTCGTGATGAAAAAACGAACTTTATTTGATCGATTAGCCTAAGAACGTTTGTTAAATAATGACGAAGGAAGTGTGCGTTTCGACACCACACTGATTTATTGGCAAATATTGTATTTTTAACGTATGTGTTTTTATGTAAGTCCCAGATCAAGTAAATAAAGGGTGTTCAGTTACCTCCGTAACGTCCTGAATCCCTCACTGACCTGACTTAATTTAAGTCAAAATCTGATTAAACTTTGTACATTTTACATTTCATACTTACTAAATCTATTTTTTAATAAATCTATTTCTATATATTTCGAAGCAACTATCGCGGAAATGACATTGAATAACGTAAAATTGCGGTTCTTGCCGATGACATAACAGATTGAGACGTGGGCGTCTATTTAGAGAGCTCACCTTGAATTCACTTGGTTTACTTATTTTCAGTGACACGATAAAATGTTTAAAGACAGTATCAACACAAATAAAGTTAATGCAACAAATAAGGAAGACTTAGAAGGTAAAAGACAACACGAAAGCGTGACTTGTGATAGTTTTAACATTGTATAGATCAACTATTTCTATAAAGGAGTAGACTTTATATGACTATAATATCCATATATTTCATCCATATTTATTCGACATGCTTTGTAAATAATGTCAACTATATGTTCTATAATAACGTCTAGCAAAATAATGTAGGAGTACAGTCCTATCTACCACACACATACATAAGTGTCGTAGCATAGGAAAATATTGACACATGGTATCTATCCAAAACTAGGACAGTAAAGACCAATCTTTACTTTAATTGAAAAAAAATACCATTATCTATTTCAATTAAACCTTGTCGTTCCTTTTAATACTACTGTGTTGTTGTTAACATCCTGCTTACTTCTTTTGCTTAATCCACATTCATCAATCTTCCTATTCGAATCGGAAGTATTGATGCATTTTTTGCCCTTGACTTAAAAGACATAATTATCCAATAAACAACGACTGCTGTTGTCGCTGTGGATATTCTCACATGAATATTGATCATAAATCATTAATTGTTGAAGAACGATCCATCTTAATATAATACTTGCTTCGCAAATAGGTCAGCGATAGGCTTAATAGAAATCGCATCAGGCGTAAATTGAAACTGCAAGGCAATGAAGGCATGTGGAGATTGGTTGACACACGACCTGACATAACACGATGACCTATTTTCGAATAGATTGAAATCCTCGCCAAACGAGTTCCGGGATATCCCTTTCAGGCTTTTTCCAACCCATTCGCCAAATTTTAGAGATTGGTGCATATCATAGTTATTTCTACTCGACAAGAAGTGTAGTAATAGTAGAAATAACTACATCTTTGCACTTACAAAGATTCCTGTAGATAGCCCAGTACAGAAGTACGACTCCGAGCCGAGTAAGTAGTGAATAATATAAAAATATATTTCTTACCGTAGAAAGAAAAAGTCACAAGACTGGAAGGCTTGTTGAATGGAATTGAGATACCAAGAGAATGACAGGTTGCTAGCTTATAGCCAAAAAAATCCAAAGTTCGTAAGCCTTTTTCTTGATTGACTTCAACAAATTAACAATCAGCGCGAGATGAAAAGTGACTGGCATATTTAATTCATACATACATAAAGTCATGGCATATCCCTTGAGGGGTAGATAAGGCCAAGAATTAAAAAAAACTGGCAGACAACGTACAGTTGTATGGCTTACTGATCTATAGAATAATCCCAAGTTTATTAGCCTTTCTCTTAGTCACCTTTACGACATCCGTTTAAGATATGGAGTGGTCCTATTCCACTTCCATGCTTTACTACACATAGTTTTATTTTTAAACTACGATATAGTTTCAAAAGAAAAACAATGTGTAGTAAAGCATGCAAGTGAATGACGACTTTGAATAAATCGATGATACATGACATAAGTTGACAGTTTGTGCTTCCGATACTAAATGAATTTTATTCCTGCGAAAAATATAAATGACTACCCGGCTTCGCACAGATGCACAGCCGATACTAAATATATCTCTATTAGAACTAACTAAAAGACTGCCCGCAAAGCGGCTAACTAAGTCTTGCTCACTTCGCAACGGGCCGTGCAGCAGAAATCGTAATATTTTAATTTCATCACAACTTCAAAACCAACCGTCCAATTTTAATCATTCAAACATTATCTACATAAACTAAAACATAAACTTATTGATGAAATTATTTATTTTGATAAGGATTAATAGCATGAGTAAAAAAACGCGTTTAAATGTAGACAAAAAAAAAATTCAAGATTTTTAAATAAAAATGTTGTTGTTGTGCCTCACTCGACATAGATAGGTATAGTGTGTCGCGGACTTTTTTGTAGATATTTATAAGATCTACAATTAATTAAAACATTTTATGTTTCTATCTTTTGTAGTTTAGGCAGCGTACACAAAATAAGTAACTTTTTGGTTGATTTTTTTCAGTTTGTGTCCGAAAAATCCAAACATATTACGGAACCCTATTTTTTTTCCAAAATAAAATATAGTCTATGTTACTCGTGGATAATGTAGCTTTCGAATGGTGAAAGAATTTTTAAAATCGGTCCAGTAGTTTATGAGCCTATTCATTACAACCAAACAAACAAACAAACAAAGTTTTCCTCTTTATAATATTAGTGTAGAAAAGCCTATCGATAAACAATAAATAATTAATCACAGTAGTGACGTTGTTCAGTTGTCGATAACGACAGAGAAAAGAGCACACACGCCAATATCACAAGGTCATTAACAATCATATTATTTATCCAACTTTATAATATATAGATAGTGTAGTATAGTCACGTCTATATAGTCCCTTGCGGGGTAGACAGATGACTTTCTAGATGGTCATTTACAAAATACATTCATTATTAATGGTTTTACAATAGAAACGTATAATATTTCAAATGGAGACTGCGGTCTTTAAGATAAAATGATCATTTCATGTTTAATTTTCAGATGTAAACGTGATTTTATGAAACACACGATGTGTTATGTTATGCAGTATGCAAATAAGTAGGATCCTAGAATTTCATACTTTCGAGATGCACAATAGAAATTTTAATATAAAAAATCTTTTGCACAGCAAAGATAGAGTAGATTTTTGTTCAACTTTCATACCTACCGGGGCACACCATTCAATGTCGTCGTGTCAGATAACACTGATAAGAGAAATGTTGGGATGGCGTCAAAAAAAAATTGCTTATTCTTTTAGTAGTTTCATTAGTAGCTAGTCTTTTCTATGTAGGTATTTATCGTGCATAAAAAGGTGCAAGTCTTTAAAAACTTGACCTAACTTAGGGGGTCAAGGCTGAATGCGTTCTATAAATTTTTGTAGAAGTTGTTTGGCGTAAGTACAGGCCAATGGGTAAGGGGATGGCACATTTGATACACAATTTCTCGTAGATATGAATTATAAGAAACGTATTGCGCGTGTAGTAAAACTAAATTGCGCGTTTCCAAAAGCGTTCAAAAATATTGAGGAAAAAATTATGTTATGGTAAAACCGTAGTCGTTTTGAAACACACGTAAAAAATCACTTACCTCCTGGATGCAGCAGTGTACTAGGGTGCACGGTACCCTCCTTATGCAGCAGGACGTGCCTCGGCTCCGTCGCCAGGAAGCAGCTGGAGCCCTCCGCCAAACATTTCTGGAAACACCTCGCGGCCTGGTAGAACAGCGCCCACGCGTGCTCCTCGCTTATCGTCGAGTTGAAAGCCTGCAGGATCTGCTGCAAGTTGATGCAATCGGCGGCGTCCAGCGAGAACTCCGTGCCGCCGGCGGCCCCGACGCCTTCCTTGCGCATCATCGCGCTAACCACCAGGAGGCTTCACCATCACGGTATCACAACACTGCGGCGATCGATCGCTTCACTAAAGTTCAGCACTAGAATTTTTACATCGACAAATTTAATTGAGCATAATTTTATTTCAGCGTGTTATTGTCACCGTCTCCCCCCGAAACGTCACTGTCACTGTTTTGTGGGTGGTTGTGTTTTTTTTTCTAGTTTGGTTCACGATCGCGATCGCGCGTGCGCGGTGCGGTACAAGCTGGCACGTAACACGTGGTACGCGGACGGCGGTCGGAGCCAGACTGGCGCGAATTCTCGCCGTCCGCAGCCTCCGTACGAACGGAGATGCGCCCTTCCCCGGAAACATTTCCTATCGTCTCAACCATCCTGGATTCTGGTACCTACTTGGCTTCCTTGTTCTTCATCACATAGCTACCTCCAAGTGTATTAAACACTATCAGATATTTTTGCTGTAATTAGACGCCGGCGTCAATGATAAGATACAAATAAAACTCAACATTCAGTCGCAATCACTTTATTGAGTACACTGTAAATATCAACTACCGTTGAACTAAAATTTCAATATTCATCCAAACGGTTAATACTTTAGCTTTAATTTATATTTTTTATACTACTATACAATCTAGAGTATGATTTAATTCTAAATAAACATTTTACTGCAACACCTAAAAATTTTATTTTGCATACAAGTAGTATTTCATATATCGGAATGTAACTAATATAATTAATTAATATTGTAGTTTAAATATATATATATAAATTATATAAATGTTCACAAAGCTACCACAATTTTTCCGTCAGTCACTGTTACCAAATATTATGTTATATCAAATCGATTTTAACACATCCAGCCTCATCCCCCTCCCATACAATAGGATAGAACAATTGATATAAAAGTTTAAGATATATTAATACTTACAAATTATTTAATGTTTCACAGTCCGAGACTCTGTCAATCCCTGATAAAACGTGACAATATTTATATATCCGATAATCGAATAGATGTAGCCTTATATCCCCCCACTTTCATCCAATTAAATTTATATAAGAGCTAACCAAATTCATAAATCATGTTAATAACAAATTAATTAAAATATACTTTTAAATGCAATTTAAGAATGACACACTGTAAATACTTTATATTGCATACAAAAAGGAAAACCAATCAAATATAAACTTATAACACCCCTCTTTTTTCGTCGGGGGTTAAAATGGCAATTAATCGGTATAAACCCTTAGATTTTCGAATGGATTTCTATGACGTTCATAGAAATCCAGCCTTCGAATCTTTTCAAGACAATTCGTTTTGCCTACCTTGCATTTAAGACGTCTATAAGAAAAATTTAATTATAATTACTGGAATTAAAAAATTTGTTGTCTAAGAGTTAAAATCTTGCAAGGAAACAAACAGACACGAGATCTTTATTTTAAAACATAAATCTATTTATTTTTGATGGATTTTCCTATAAACATTACAAACATTTTAGTTCTCTCATTTCTTCTTTAAACTCCACAGGGGGTCCAAAAAGTTGAGGGGGTCTTTCATATCGCCGCTCTTCAGTCCCGGGGACTGCTTCATCTCCTCGAAGGATTCCCGGGAGAATTTGTTGCGTTGTCCGGAAGATGGCGCCGCTGCGGGGGCGGGGGGGACCGGGGGGAGGACGCCGGCCCCGGACGGGAACGATACAGCCTCGCCGTTGAACATGGTTGTACCTGTTTGGAATATGCAGTACGTATAACTAAAGTGCCATGTGGTTCCCGGCACCAATAAAAAAAATAAAAGAACCACTCCATCTCTTTCCCATGGATGTCGTAAAAGGCGACTAAGGGATAGGCTTAAAAAACTTGGGATACTTCTTTTAGACGATGGGCTGGTAACCTGTCACTATTTGAATCCCAATTCTGTCATTAAGCCAAACAGCTGAACGTGGCCCATTGGTCTCTTTGAGACCTACCCTGCCGGGGATATAGACGTGATTATATGTATGTATAAATAAAGTGTATCGTGCGGAATATTTCATTGCCCCCTCTTCTTCCTTGACTACATGACGACCACGGCCACTCTGTCAAGAGTGTAACGATGAAGGAGATAACTACTACTAACCCCGCGAAGCCGTTTTTAACGCGCGAAAAACTATCGCCGTTTCGCTTTTTATTATGACGTGAAACAGGATAACGATAGTTTACCAAACGGCTTTACCGGGACTACTCCAGGAGGAAAAAGACAATAAATTGCTTAATGGGTATCCAAACATACTGCAATATTTGAACACAGGTTTATATAGATAGTAATACCCACCAGAGCAAAGTACGCCCTGCACGAAGAACAGAGCAGTCCGGTACGCGTCCGCCACGAATTTGGTGTCTTCTAACACATTGCTTCTGTGCTTGCAGAGGTTTATGAGAGCCTCGTCTAGAATATCTGTTGATAACGAGAAGGTTTCATATCAAATCCCATTTTGGGACATAAAAAAAGGTGTGCACATAGAACAATGTGTATTTAATAATAGCTATTACCTGCAGCTTTCCCTGCGCAAATTACCTGCCACCTACAAAAGAATACAGTATTATGCTAATCCCACGGAAACTGTAGTTTTTACCTGGATGAAAGGTACACTATGTCCTTCAAAACACTCTTAATTACGTATGGATGAAATTTAAAAAAAAAATGGTCAGCAGACGGTAGTAGAGTAACGCGTGAAGAAGTAACAAACAAATTTACTTTCACATTTCTAATTAGATAGGTTTTTAAGTCTCTTACTTAAAATAACTTTTTCGGAGGGGTAGGAAGAGACTTTATCTTCTTCCAGATTCATTACTCCTTTTATGCAAGCTCGTCGGTTTAGGGTAATCTTAACATGACCTTTCGCCAGAAAAAGTACTTTTATTCAGGTATTCCCCTCATACATACCAATGAGACAGGTGCCCCCGGAGCGTATCTGCGCCACTACCGCCAGTAGCGCCGCCAACAACGCGCTGCGTCCCGCGCCCGCCGCACACTGCAGCCACGAGCAAGATAACTCACTGCTGGTGAGCGATAGCACCTTGTCTACTAGGAGAACAAGAGGGGAACAGACGATCCTGTGAAAAAATTAAAAGTTTAAGATTCTTAAAACTGTAAACAATAGAATTTGATATACGCATGGACAGCGTGGCGTGGTTAAGACTCACGAATCATAACATGCCCGAAAGTTACGCTGTATAGTACGCCCAATTAAGGTTACGAGTCTTAGCTGGGCGTAGTACTCGTATACTGCGTGTCGCGACATTTATCAATACAATATTCTTTTCACTAATAAAATCTCTTCAATATGAATTGATGTTCTACTTTGAGTAATATTATAAACTAATAACGATTAGGTTGCTCATTTTCAATCGACAATACGAATCTATACTCTCGCGTTTGCTTTCTTTAACAGCAGCACCCTTATTTGAGCCTAAAAAGAGAAGAATACTCACTTGGCTGGGAACACGTTGATCTGAAAATGGGTGACAGCCAACACAGAACTTCCGCTGGTCAAACGGAGTTTTCTTTCAGTCCAGTGTACGGTGCAGGTCACGTCGTCCAAGGTGACCTTTAGGCCAGGATACTCCAATGATTGACCTTTAGCTGTCGGCCAGTAGAATTTCCCCTGCATCTTCACGTAAAAGAGAAAAGAAACAAATAGAGATAATAATTTTTTGTTTCAAGTACAGTGGGTCACAAGCAAAATATTTACTTTGTGTAATAGGTGTGGTCCAAGGCCCAAAAGCTTGCAAATTCAATTATAATGTAAGGTGCATTTAAAATGAATAGGACCCTTTCTTTCTGGGTAAACTAATTTAGAAAATGTATATTTTAAAAAAATATGCTTACAGTTTAAGAATAAATACAAAATTTTCTTCTCTACCAAAAACCAAAATATACACACATATATAATTATGTTTGTCGTTAAAAAAATAATTTACAACTCACCTCAATTTCGCTAAGTAAGCAAACAATACAGGCGATCTTGTACTCTAACACTGCCTTCCAGAATATTCCACATTCTTCTTCGGAAGGCGTTTTCGATATCACTAAAGGAATGCACCATGAGGTCAATTGCTGAAATGAAATGTACGTTTTAATTTACGTTTACAATACAGTACAGGCTGATATTTTTTTGCAACCCAATTTACTTGGGCTGTGGGCATTTACTCCTTCTTCATCCAGGTTTGAGTCCCGGTTGCATCCTCACCTCTTTGGCGAGGAGCCCGGGGTGTGCCTTTGATTATGGTACCTGGATTGGGTGAGTCAGGGGTGTGGGCATTTACTGTGGCCGCAAACCGAAATTAGTGCGACTAATAGTTCACTGACAATCTTAATAAAAAATCAGACACCTGTATTGCCCCTTAGAGGGGTGGGAGGAGAATTATTTTTATACTTATCAGTATTTTTGTATGCTATTTTCAGACATCAGTGAACTATTAGTTTATTGGCGAAAAAACCCTTGAGAAACAGCTATTTAATAATAAATTCATGCTTGAAAGCGTAACATTCATTCATTCAACATTCATTTCGACATATCGTGTACTCACCTTATAATACGAAGCGTTGATATACGCGTCAGGATCAGACTTGAGTGTCAGTCTGGAGTCGTCATAAGGCACTACTTCCGTCACGATGTTGCCATTACAGTGCCGCATCGCCATAGTCTTTGATCTCGTCATATTTTCTTTGGTCTACGAAAAATAGCAAGATGAATAAATTTTGTGAGATGCATTAGCACAAATTTAAAAATTTGTATCTCAATTATTTTAAAAATTTTAAATTACTTATATTGAGTCTGCTCTTTATAGAATAGGACAACTCCATCTTTTTCCATGGATGTCGTAAAAGGCCACTAAGAGCACATTCATCTAGTGCAATTATTTAGGTACCATGATATCACAATATTGGTAAGGTTTCCCTGCAATGGTTGCGGAGATAAGGCGGAAGTCGCTTCATGTAAACCATTCATGTAAACCTGAATTATCAACCTAGGCTACTCTGCAGCGAGGTTAGGATCTATCTGAGATTACGCCAGGACGGATAAGACGTTATTTTTTTAATCTTAGCGATCGGATCGACCGAGAGCCGACAGAACTACCCTTGGAACTTTTCTTTTTAGTCGTCGCGATCTACGACATTCAACTAAATGGATTCAATATATAAAACTGTAAAATTTATTTCTTAAGTTTGGCATACGGATGGTACAAATAAGATTTTGGGAAATTAAGACGAGAACAGAATTATAAACGTTATTTAAATTAAACGTGTTCAGAAGAAGAGAGAAAGACTTCAAAAATATTCACTTCACCAACCTGTACTTCTTGGAACTTCTTCCACTTTGCGTCTAACACCGTCATCCCCCCCTGAGTCACATTGGTCAACGAATCGACCAACATTTGCAAATTCTTCACCTCTTGTGTGAACTTATTCAACAGCCCAGGGTCTGCGAATATATCCCTTTTAGGTGGCCTTTCAATAACTTCCTCTTTCACCACTGGTTTTACTATTTCAGGTTTAGGCGTAAAAACATGTTTCTTTAAAGCGCTTTCGGAAATCTGTGGCACTTTGATCTCCGGCTGTAAAGGTTTATGCTCAACTGTGAAATCAATATCAGATAGAAGATCAAAAACTGATTCATTTACTACTTTCTCCTCAACTTTCGGCGTTTCTGGTACTATTTCAGACGCTGGTGGGTTTGGTTCAAAATTCGGCGGTGCCATCTCTTCTTTGGGAGTTGTCACTGAAAAGGAAATGAAAGATAAATAAAAGACTGTCATTTGTAGAAATATTTATTTAAAGTTAGTTATAATAGATAGAAAATACATTTATAGAAAGATAAATTAGTCTAGTAGCTATACTAAAATAAGTAAACATTAAAATTATTTTTTTAGGCTAATAGCAAGACTAAAAAATTACAGAAAAATATTGCGTAATTAAATGACAAAAATAATGTTAAATTTTCCAACACCAAATAAATATGGAATGAATATGGAGTTGAAAGTAATCATAAAACAGTTAGATTTTGAATATATAAAATACAATAATATATAAATTATATCCTACGTTGACATCACATCTCATACAAACAACACAAAATATATTTGTTCTCTAATGTATATAAAAAGTACAAACGCGACAATCAACACATTTCTTCAAAGATCCTGTATTCATTACTTTAAAAATTTCTGTACATTTTTGGGCATAACGTCGCTTTCCATTCATATATTATATTAAAGAAGGTTGAAGTTGGTATATTCTAGCAACCAAAAGTTCATAATTTATTACCAAATCTTATAAATAAAGTTTAAAAGTCTTAAAAATCTGCAAAAGTTTAGAACTCAGTCATATTACAACAAACTCTTACCTTGGTTGTTACTAAATGTCACACTCGTATCCTGAGCCTGCCCTGACTGCATATAAGTCGATTGATTTACGTCGGCACCATAATTAGTCGATACTGGCTCGACTTGAGTCACCACTTCATTTGAAGGCATTGTTGTAGTTTGATATCCATATGGCGCATTATAATACGTCTGATTATTTTGTTCAATTTGTGACGCTCCTTGAGGAGCTTCTGAAGGTGACTGTACAGTGTCGCAACCACCAGCACTTGTATAAACACCCTGAGCAGACCAATTTGCCCCTTCCACAGATTGAGGATTGATATTCACTTGATCTGGGTTCGAGTAACCGCTGTACGAATTTTGAGATCCATAGCTGTATTCGTAAGCTCCAGTCGCTGCGTTGAAGTTATAACCCGGATGATTTTGGAAGGTTTGGACATAGTTTGTCGTCTGATCAGTGTACTGGTAAGAAGTCGTTGGCGTACTTTGTTCGGCCGGATTATAATTCATTGGGGGAGTGGGGTAAGACGGCGTCGGTTGCGAACTTTGCTCAGACGGAGTATAAGTTGTTTGCGGAGTGGGATAAGATGGAAAATTTGAATTGAATGTAGTTGCGGAAAGAGCTTCACCTCTCACGTGAGATTTTATTGGCTTATCGAAAGCGTCTAATTGAGACAATACATTTGGGTCAATGTAGCTGGGATCTTGACCGGGAACGTTGTACGGACGTACAATAGCGGCTGGATTGGCCACACTCTCTGGATTGTTAGGGATACTGATTGGATTTGTCATATTTTGAGGTAAAGTTGGAGTAGTTGTATTGGGAACACCTGAAGGATTGGTCATGTTAAAGCTGGTGGCCGTACCAGCTGGGATGGAAGCTGAATTAGAAGGAATGCCGGAATGGCTGGTCGGGTTATGCATAACACTGGTAGTAGACGTAACTATACTCTCCGAATTTGTGTAAACAGGGTAAGCTTGGGACATGTAGTTAGCATAATCAGTACTGCTATACGCTGTTGAAGCTCCAGGGTTCGCTTGGTATTGCTGATCACTGCTGTATGGATAATTTAAAGAGTTGTAATCAGTAGGAATTTGAGAATGGGTCATATTAGTGTTTGAATTTTGCGGCGCATGGCTGTAAGTGGCCATATTGTGTGTGGAGTTTTGTGGGTATTGAACGCTGTAGTAAGTTTGGGAATAATCTGCGCCGTAGCCTGGCTCTTGTTTGGGGCCAGAGACGTGCATTTGAGCGAAGTTCGTATTAAAATCCTGATTATGTGAGGGGTATTGCTGTGACACAGAAGGCGCTTCAGGGATAGTGCTCATATGATTAGCAGGGTTATAGTGATCGGTGTAAGTGCCGTATTGCGAAGTCGTAGGCGCCATATTGGCTTGACTGACGTTAGGGTAGGAAGTATTCTGGGAATCTGTCACAGCGGTTGTATTGTTTTGAGTTGCCGAATAGTAGGGGTTCGAATAAATTTGCGGGTCTGCCATTTGCGTAGAAAATTGTGGTGGGGTGTATGATGTGCTGTAGTTGTATTGTTGTTCCTCGGGCTTTTCATAGGAATTTTTCGGGTATCCGTAACTGCTGGTGGGGACGTAAGAGTCAGTTTCGCTTGGCGCGTATGGCGAATTGTATCTCATGTAGGGATTTGGGTTTTGCGCTCCTGGGACCACGCCATCGGGCATTTGTGACAAATCTGTAGCTGGAAGAAATTATTTATTTAAACATATAAAAGGCGGTGGAACGGTCCTATTGACCTAAATCAATAACGGTAATTTGATTTATTCATTTAGAAAGCCTTGATCTATAATATTTTACCAAACTGATATGATTAAGAAATTGTTTAAAAGATTTACCTTCGGATCCAAGTGGCGCTGGTCTGACCGAAGTGGGGTAGATGGACTCTGGGTAATATGAATCCGGTTGTACCGCTTCAATTTGGGCTGCAATGTAAATTTTATTAACATCTCTTAGCTTCCTCCCAGGTAAGGAGTCTGGGGTCCGCTACGACCATGGTTCAAAAGTGGGTAAATCGGGTAATTACACGTAGCAACAACCGTTTGACCTTCGTTATTACGTTGCTATGAGCAACTAACAGATTTTGCATCATTGTGGATTACGATACACACAGACTACGAAGCGAAAGATATAAGCTTATATTAAGGGTAGGGGTTGACATTAGGAAGGGCTTTTTTGAGAGGCTTTTATCATGGGCAACATTAAAAAATATATTTAGAGTATTTGAAACCGACGAGCCTGCATGAAGGGAGTTATGAAACTGGATGAAACGAAAGAAGTATGCAGGGATCGTGGAAAGTGGAAAGATGTAGTTTTTGGCGTAATTTTATGAATATAAGTACATATATGCTTTAAAAAACCCCCTCAAATGTACATAATCTATAAAGGTTTCTCACCAGCAGGAGGTATTCGTGCGGCAAGCGATCTATTCTTCATGTACGGAAGGTAATCTTTTAGCTTCCGGGATCCAGAAGATGGCGCGGTGGTCGCTTCCGAAGTCCGGGCGGTGGGCAGGGCCGGTGTGGTGGCGGCTGAAGTCGGAGGAGCTGGGAGGAGAAAATTACATGATAAAACCAATAAACAAGATGTTTGTTTTTGACTCATAAAAATGTAGACTGTATGTAATGTAAGTATGTATTAATCGAATGTAACCGTCCGAAATGTACTATAATAACTTTTTGAGATTATTCTTTGGTGAGAAACCAAAAAAAGAGAACTTGCACAAGCATCACAAGATGACATTCACGGATCTGAAGAGGTTTTTGTTTACGTATTGTGGAAAAATAGTGTCTCTATCCCCACCCGAAGGTGAATCTTAAAACCTTGATTAATAATTAAATCATCGTCATAATAGTAGCCTTTTGAGGAACCAGTCTTGGATATAGGCCTCTCCCTTCTTCTTCCACTTGTGGCGATCGTGTCCATACTCGGCCTCCGTGCCGTCTTAATAATTAAATACATCCATACATATAATCACGTCTATATCCCTTGCGGGGTAGACAAGTTCAGCTTTTAGGCTTAATGATAGAATTGAGATTCAAATAGTGACAGGTTGCTAGCCGATCGCCTATATGAAGAATCCCAAGTGTATAAGTTATCTATACTAATATTATAAAGCTGAAGAGTTTGTTTGTGTGTATGAACGCACTAATCTCAGGAATTGGTCCGAATTGAAAAATTATTTTTCCGTCGAATAGACCATTTATCGAGGAAAGCTTTAGGCTATATACTATCACGCTGCAACTATAAGGAGTGAAGAAATAATGGAAAATGTGAAAAAAACGGGTGAAATTCTTCATCCTTGAGGGCTTCAATGATGCCCATAATAACTATTCCACGTGGACGAAGTCGCGGCCACAGCTAGTAATAAAATATAACTTGTTTGTTAAAAACACTCACTTTTAGCGGACTGTTTGGCCAACAGCACCGTCCTCTCTTCGTCCTGCACTTGACATATACCTCGGAGTCTATTCAATGTGGTGCTCATATTGTGAGACAGCTTCTTGTAGAACTCCTGCCCTTTTTGTGACTTGCCCAAAAGCTCTTCGTATGTGTCGTAAGAAGTGATCAGAGCTAGAAGGATTGACAAAAGATTAATAACTTGCTTAGAGATTAAACATAGACAAACTAAAACATGCATACATGAAATTTTACGAGGGTAAAAATCATAATACATGTTATTTTTTACCTTTAGACCAAAAAAACTTTATCGCTAAAAAGAGCGTGTACTCGTAATGTGTGTTAAAAATATACATGCTGTGATAAAAAAATGTTTTTCTTTGCCATCTTCAACTTCACAATTTTTCTTTCGCTATTTGGAAAGATAAAAAAACCACTACCAACTGAGAGAAACTCACCGTTGATAAGTCCTTCTCTTTTCCTCAACACTTCGGTGAGCAGCCGTCTAGATTCGCCGTAACTGGCGTACAGTGACGTCAGCCTGTTTATTATATTCTCTTGAGCCGCTAGGTTTTGTTCAATTATTTTCACCTGAAAGAAAGAAGGAGGTTTAAGTAAAAAAAAATTGGTTCAGTTTTTCTAAATATTTTTCTGTACTGTTCTCTGGTTTTTATCCCACCGACCCATTGAATCTTTGCCGAGTTTACTTTCATTAGTTTGAATGCTAACCGGTGCTACTACAGTGAGAAACACATGTGAAACCATGCTCTCTTCTCTTTAGAATTTAATCCAAGTCATTAGGGCTCAAATCAATCATGTACTAACCTTATGTTTATGTTTCTCAATCCCTACTTGAATATTTCATTTGTCTTCAGAACTCCTTGCTAGTAGCTGAGCCTCGATATTATGATGATGTACACGAGAAACTCTCTGGATTTACATTTTGACATAAACGGTTTGAAATCAAACATTTACTCACCTTCATTTCCATGATCATTTCCTGAATTTCTCGCTAAAGACTGAGCGCTGATATCATCTGACGCAACGGCTTCTCTAAGTTGTGGTACAAGGGAATCTTCCACAGATTTGAACAAAATGCTATACTAATAAGATTCAAATTTAATTTCAAACTAACCTTAGGCGTATGTTTTTCAATCTCCTGTTTGAATATTTCATTGGCATCCTCAGAGCTTCTTGCTAATAATTGAGCTGTGATATCATCTGATGTGACGGCTTCTCTAAATTGCTGCACTAACGAATCCCTCTGGGTTTGCATCTCCTTGGCTTTGCCGACGACTCGGCGCATTTCCATCATAGTCTCCCGGTCTAGGCCTTCTACGAATTTATAGGAAAAAAATAGTAATTTCCAAGGCATCTTTAGAGTTATGTAAAGCAGTGGAGGTAACGCAGATTTAATCGACATTTGATTGAAGGCGGTCAACCCACCTGTTAGGTAGACAACCGAAATAAAAATTACTGAATCTTTTTTCAGCATAAAGATTTACGTGTTATGAAACATTTTAAATAGAAAATAATTCGTGATTCGGGTTCGTGACGGGTGATACTGATGCAGTTACATATTAAAACTAAAAATATTTTATTGTATTCTATAGCGGAATATATCCTTTTATTTTTCTCCTCGACAGCATCCATTTCAAACCAAGTTACAACAATGGTCAATATCTAGATATTTCCAAACCGGAAACAACGCAGAGCCTTAAGCAAAGTTAACAAGATAATGATCTTTTGTGCTAACCTGAGAGACCTTGTGCAAAGTTAACAAGATAATGATCTCTTGTACTGACCTGAGAGACCGTGAGGTCTCACATTTTCTCTCATATCCGTATATTTTTAATAGCACCTTCTGCCACAATGCTTCGGGGCCTGGGGTACGCCTTCCGACACTTTTCTTTCCACTTCGTCTTCTTCTTCAGTTTCAATACCATTGTTATTCCTAGCCAGGATTTCTTCATCCTGCCCCTTCTACCTGGACCGGGCGGACAAGAGATAATGGTGATACTCACCAATGTTCTCAACGCTGGGAATCTTGGCTTGCAGCACGTCTAGAGGCTGGGCCAACAGTCGCAGGTTGGCGATGTGTAGGGTCATAGCTTTATGCAGAACCTGAATATAATAACTTGTTTAAATTGTAATTTACACAAGTTATAACATACATAATTCTCTTGTCGAGATTTTTACTTTAGTGATCAATAGGAGAAAAAAAGTTTTTGCTTTGAAGAATTTTAGGAACTACATCACGTCCTTACGAGTTTAAAAAAATATTCTGAACAAATATGACCTTTTCAGGGTGGACTGGACACAAGCACTTTCAGCTTATACTGTCAAATTAAGAATCTTATTTCTTTAAAAAATATATTTCTGAAAAACGGTGCTCTTTTAAGGGTAGACATCGACACTTGCCACGATCCCTGCATACTTCTTTCACTTCATCCACATAATAACTCACTTCATGCAAGCTCATTGTCATTGTACTTATGTTTATCGAAATCATAACTAAAGTACCCCACCTGATTGCTCTCGGTGGTTCTGGAATGTGCCTCCTGGTACTTGTGGTACTCCCGAGTGTACTCCGTCTGCACCAGCGACGGAGGGCGGGGACCCATCACCTGTTGGAACTCCTTCTCTTTGCGGGTGTCCTCCTGATTTCATAGGAAATTTATATAGTTACGTATCTACACCTCAAATTGACAATGGATTCATGTTTGATGTTTGATATTTTCTAAAGGTTCACGACTTGCGGATAATGGTTTTAGAATTTAGTTCACCTATTGTTGATTTAAAACATAAACTATGGGATAAAGTTAACATTAAAATATTAATACAAAACAATAGTATAATAGCTATTATAAACACAATTCATATTTTTTTCATTAAGTTAATCATCAAATAAAAAGGTTAAACTTGCCTTGAAAGTCCCTTATTAACATGTATCAAGGAACAAAGATGTGGGAAAGGTAATCCAGATTCTTGTAGTTTTCTTAATAAAAAATTCGGCAAATTGAAAGTTGAATTCGGTACCACGACCTCATATAGAATCGGTAAAGCTGAAGTTTGTTAACAAACCCCGGTGTCTTGACAGACACCGTGTCCTAATGACTTAGGACATCATTCTTTATTTAAATATCTTCATTACCTGTATCAATGTCTTGATCTCCGTCAGCATATGCTCCACATCACTGATGGTCTCAGCGAGACTGTTCATGGAGTCCACCAACGTTTGTATGACTTCCTGCTTGGCGTTCATTGCAGCACATCTGTCAACTATCTCTTGCGGAATCCTGTGAAAATAAATTCATTCATTCAAACATTCCTTTAATAAAAATCTAATATATAAAAGAGGAAAGTGATATGTGGTTTCCGGTACTTTGCTGTGTGGTGTCCGGCACTTTGGAATAGAACCACTCCATATCTTTGTCATGGATGTCGTAGAAGGCGACTAAGCTATAGGCGTTTTATAGTAACATGTACGCGTTGGCATTCTTTGGAAAGCGGAAAGATGCATTAGCCTGCCAAACCTACCCCTTCAGAGAAGAGTAATCATTTTATGTTTGTATGTTTTTTGAAATAACTGACTTTCTCGAATTCCTATCAAACGAAATTTATATAAATAAAACAATGATTCAATCCCAGCTGTAAACAAGCCATTGAGTCATTACTCACATACGCTATTTGTGACTGTCAGTTTACTTTTGTTTATCTTATCAGTCAAAGACCGATTAGTGCCACATCGCTTTTCTTGTAACCAATATGCCTCAGCCTACTAGAGATAAGCAGAATATCGTGAATTAATAAAACATATGGACCCAGACAAAGGAAACCATATAGGTGACAATACCAATATAAGTGCATTAATCCTTTGATGATCCCTTTAGTTAACCTACTTCAAAAATGGATGAGGATTTCAATACAACCGCACTTTTGATATAGAACGTAAGCAAGATGAGGTCTAAGATGTTAAAAAAGTCCAAATAATGCCTATCCACTCTTGTCTTGCCTCTCTTATATATCATCAATATTCTCGATCAGTCAGATTTCTCTCGAGTATATTCGCCGACATTCAGTTTCCCTTCACCACTTTCAACTCTCACAACTTTTGAATAGCTGAACCGATTTTAACCTAACAAGTCTCAGAACACTCGTACGTAAATCACCTTTAATTCAAGAAAAACTTAATTGAAATCGCATCTTCCGTTTGTGAGCTATGATGAAACAAACAAACAGAAAAGTCAAACTTATATCACCTCTCTTTTTCCGTCGGGGGTTAACAAAACGGAACTCACTTCTGCTCATTCTGTATGACTTCAAGCTGATCCAACTGTAATGACGACATGAACTCCATCAGCTCCGTATTCTTGGCGTCCACCTGCGACATCACCTGCCTCAGGAGTTTTGCCTTCTCTTCGGAGTACAATGACGACGCCTCGTGAGCCCCCATAGGAACCAGACGCGAAAATATGTCGGGACCAGAGATCTGGTGGAGAAATATGGTGTGGTTATTATGTGGTTTAACTATAAAATCTGATACCCTAAAAAAAGACATTACTGGCAAGAAAATATCAAAGTGTAAAGGTTTGTTTTTTTTGTTTGGAAAGTCATTATTGCACATAAACCAGAATATGTATAACAAAACTATCTGTGCCTGCGACTTCGTCCGCGTAGAATAATTATTTTGGGCATCATTGAAGCCCTCAAGGATGAATAATTTTCCCCGTTTTTTTTCACATTCTCCCATTATTTCTTCGCTCCTAATAGTTGCAGCGTGATGTTATAAAGCCTAAAGCCTTCCTCGATAAATGGTTTATCAACACAAAAAGAATTTTTCAATTTGAACCAGTACTTTCTGAGATTAGTGCGTTCAAACAAACAAACTTTACAGCTTTATAATATTAGTATAGATACAAAACAGTCCTTGGATAGTACACATAATGACAATGTAGAGAGAGACAATGTTGATAAAAATATGCAGTAATACCCATAATTAAGCTATCAAAAGCATTTTGGAATAGGACCACTCCATCCATGAATATCGTAAAAGGCAACGAAGGGAAAGGCTTCTAAACTTGCGATTCTTTTTATAGGCGAAGGGCTAGCAACCTGTCAAACAATATGAACCTGAATTCCATCCTAAGACGAACAGCTGAACAAAGCCTTTCAGTCTTTTGACCTTCAAAACTGTTAGCTCCGTCTACTCCGCAAGTGATATAGACATAACTCTATCTAAAAGAAAGTGAGTAATCAAACTACTCACATCTGGATCGTTGTAATTAATCGGCAAAGATTTAACCAAGCACACTGGTTTCAATTCCGTCAGCAGATCCTTATCCGGCACTTCTTCGTGGTAAATAAACTCGTTCTCATTCTTCGCTGCCTTCCGTTTACCTTCAACCACGTCGTTGGTGAAGGTCATAGCCTCCTGGGTTATTTGAACTGGCTCTATGTACTTGGCAAGCTTCCTGGCTTCGGCCAGTTTTTCAACCGCTTGTTGATAGAAAGCTACCCGCTCGCCCATCTTCTGTTGTTCTTCAGCATGCATACCTGTAGATTTTATTAAGAGCATAAAACACTTTGGAAAAGAACCACTCTATATTATTCCAATGGATGTCGTAGAAGGCAATTTAGGGATAGGCTTTTGAACTTGGGATCCCTCTTGCAGACGGAGGGCTAGCATCCTATGTAACCATTTGAATGTCAATTCCATCATAAAGCCATACAGATGAATGGGGCCTTTCAATGTTTTCAAGACTTTTGGCTCTGTCTACCCCGCAAGGGATATAGACGTGACTATGTATGTTTGTATTATATTCTATTTAAACGCCTAGTCTACTTTGCTCTGAAATTAGTATTGAATTATGTCTGTGTCCCTAAAATATGACATGTCATAGTCTTGTGACTATCTGAAAAATAATAGGCACTTCTTTTATGTTCAAAGCATCTGGGGTAAGTTTATCCATTGTAAGCCTACAAATATTGTGTATAAACTTGCGATGGCTTTGCACAGATAGCTTTTATACATTTAAACCTTAATCTTTAATCACTCTATTAAAAAAAGAAGGGTAGTTTTAAAGATATGAGCTTATCACCGAAAAGTAAACATACAAACAGGTTAAACTGAGAACCACCTTTTTTTTTAAGGTGGTTTAAAAATATATACTACTGGAATAAAACTAGAATGACACATCATACTCACCTTGATATAGGCAAACAATAGAGCCGATGTAAGCACATTTGAACTGAAGGTACCGATACCAATAGTTGTAGAGTTTGGTGCCAACAATCTCATGTACCGTGTCAGCTCCAGC
Source organism: Amyelois transitella (assembly GCF_032362555.1). NCBI lineage: Eukaryota > Metazoa > Arthropoda > Insecta > Lepidoptera > Pyralidae > Amyelois > Amyelois transitella. The sequence goes on from NC_083505.1 coordinate 11,714,911, forward strand.
AGATGGTCCGAGTAGACCCATGGAGTTTCGGTAGAATATAAGGACCTGGGTGGCCACAGCCCCTGAAAAAACAAATCTCATTAAAAACCTTTTTTTCTTTACAAGTACTGTCTGCAAATATTAAAAGTAGAATAAATGGATCCCTTGGATAGGCATGTCACATTATCTTCATTGTCACCTACTATAAAGTGAGATGGGAGACAAATGTCTAATCCAATAATGAATTTAAATAAAATATATGTTATGTATGATAGAATAACGCCAAAGATAATTTAAAATGCGAATTTGTATCTTAAACACATTAAGCGCCATGGTACTTTTTGGTGTTTTTTATTTTATTTTTTGTTTGGAAATGTTAACAGATTTCATAGATTCATAACTAACAAGAAGGCAATTGATTTGTTTAAAAAAAAATTAAAACTTACCAACTACACTGGGTTTCTTGGTATCCTGGATGCTCTTATCAAGAATGCACTCTTGGGCTTGGGCAAAGCATATTTCCTGAAACAACCTCAGGATCTCTGATGACAGATCCACACCTGTTGGCTGAGGGTACTGCTCTCTAACATACTGAAATGCCCAGGCAGCATTCTGGTATCTAGTACACGCAGCCTTAAGACTGTCTGCTGTTGTACGAGGCTCTGAAGCAGCCAGTTGAGTCAAAAGAGCCCCAATGTTGTGAAGTATACAAGCCATTTCGAAACGCAAGTCTGCTAGTGAACAGTTCATGTTGGCATAGAGGTCTTTCCTGAAAACATTACAAGTTTATTAAACTTCATAAGAAGAAATAACCTTATACAATGTTACAGGTTACATATTGACAAAAGAATAATGGAAGAAACAAGAGATGAATTTATTCATTCATTCATATAATCATGTCTATCCCTTGCTGGGTAGACTATCATAATAATATATGTATTTGAGAATCATGTTGTTTGCTGGGACGACAGAGTCAACAGACTTGAAGACTGACAGGCCATGTTCAGCTCAGGCTCAATTATGGAGTTGAGATTCAATCCCTAAATATTGCCTATTGCCCAAGTTCATAAGATTATCCCTAAGTCACCTTTTACTACACCCATGGGAAAGAGATGGAGTGGTCCTATTCTTTTTTATATTGGTGCTGGGATCCACACTGCACAAGATATGAATCATGTTCTAAACAGTTTATATAGGTAGTTAATATAGGTAACTAACTCACCAGACAAAAGTGCAAGCAGCGGGTTGTCCTTTCGCCATTGGGAAACGGCTTTGCATAGCACGTAGCTGACAAAAGTATCTGTTCATTACGCTAAGGCCCGTTATGTCACTAATCGGCCTCACGGCGGCCGACCGCAGGCCCTCGAGTTGATGCATCTCATTGCTGTAACTATCTGGATCCTCTCGATAAACTTCAGATATATACTGAAGGAAAAACACAGAATTAGACAAAGAGATTGTACAAAAAAAATCTGTTTAGAAAGACCTACTTACCTGTTTAAGTTTAGGCCCGAAATGTGTACTTTCTGGACTCGACTTCAGCTCGAAGCTGAGCATCGGTAATTTAGGGACAGCTTCCATGTTGTTGAGACTTAAATTATAGCCAAAACTTCACCGAAATCCCAAATATTATATTACAATGAATAAATTTCATCACAAATTGGTTTATTTCTTGAATGTCAATCAAATAGTGTCAAGCGAAGCTGTCTCTTTTTATCATTTTTGTTTTCGACGTTCGACTGTATAGGTAGGCATATCATAGGGAGGCGATTTATAAACGATAATCGACTCTATGTTTAAATAAAAGACCATAAAAACTTTACTGTAGCTGTTGCTCACGACTTCGCACATGGATATTGTTGTTTAGCGCAAATCCTACGTAAACAGTCTTTTTCGTCGATGAATGGTATAAGGTAGGGTACCTATGTTTTTCTCAGTTCTCCTTAAAGACTTCTGACGTGATTTCAATTATTTGAGCTTTAAAATCGATTCTGTAGTTTTTGAGTTTATTCCTTACAAACATACAACAATATAAATCTTTTCTCTTTGTTAATAGTGTGAATATATTTCAGTATTTTGTACTGATTTTGCTACTTAAAGAACTTAAAAATTGTAGTAGTCCACTCTATTTTACTACCAATATTAACAAAGAACATACAAAAAAAATATTTTTGCTTTGACAAGTACCTACTACATATCGATTTATACAAGGAGAGTGTGGAGGGAAAGGTCGGGGTGGGAAGACCTAGACGAACGTATCTTGATCAAATTAAGGACGTCCTGGTAAAGGGTCAGGTCAAAAGTACCCGAAACCGCCGAGCTTGTATTAAGAGAGTTATGAATGTGGATGAAGCGAAGGAAGTATGCAGAGATCGACGCAAGTGGAAAGAGGTAGTCTCTGCCTACCCCTCCGGGAAAGAGGCGTTATTTTATGTATGTATGTGCATATCGATTTAAAATATCGATGTTTTGGGCTTGGATATTGACAACTAATTGACAACTAATGGTGTAAATTATAATATCTGTGTCTATGGTTGCCATATTGTTGCCGTTGCGTCTGCTGCGGTTGCAGATGCATTTGTTTATTTTTGATTTATAGGTACGATATAAT